>NW_027279629.1:0-160000 GCF_046629955.1 Centroberyx affinis
AAAAACTTGCTCAGTTGTTGTATCTTATCTCCAGACTCATCAAGCTTATTTTAGGATTTTTTAGTGAAATCATCTTAGATTAGGACTGGGCGATATGGACAAAATCAAATATCACAATATTTTTGACCAAATACCTCAATATCGATATTACGACAGTATTGTAGGGATGACTGCTGGTGCTTTCACAAAATATTTACACAATGAGATTTTTGATAAATATCATCAGTAATGTGGATATAATGACTAAGTGGGTAAAGGCAAATAACAGAACAGCTAGAACAGTCTGGTAAGTTCAGAAAATGACATCACTTTACTGTAATGCAGCCTTTAAAACCAGGAAAAGACACTTATGCCATATCACGATATTACGATATCCAAAATGTATGACGATATCTAGTCTCATATCACGATATCGATATAATATTGATATATCACCCAGCCCTATCTTAGATTTCAGATAATTTTACCGGTTTCAACAAATGTGACTTTTTTCCAGGAGAATGTAACTTGTTTCAGGACATTTTCTTGGTAAAAGTGAAATTGTCTTGGAGAAAGTTTCTTGTTTCCAGATTTTCTTCATTGTTTTATGATGATTTCTTGACAAAAGTCATATTGGCATGAATCAAGTGAAATTTACTGAAACCAGCAGATTATCTGCCAGTGCAGTGAGAGAATTTGACTGAAAATATCATGAAATAAGCTGATAGGTCTGGAGACGAGAGAAAAATCACTGGACAGCTTGTTATTTTTTGCAGCGTGAGTCGGGTTCACACCCAGAGCATCAGGTTTACATGGTACGAGCCTTAGACCAGTGGTTCTCAACGTGGGGTCCGGGGACCACCAGGGGTCCTTGAGGGGGTTCCAGGGGGTCCCCAGCAAATGAATTGTTAGATTTCACCATCATTTCATTTACAAGAAGTTAACACAATTAGAGAATGTAGAACAATGACTGTTTTGGTCATATTTTCACTGTTGTCTCTCTGCCTACAATACAGATAGTCATGGAGATCTGGACAAAATCATATCTAACAATAAAGATATTCTCAGATTTGCATCCGAGAGACAAAATCTCATCAAATGGGGGTCCGTGGCCCTAATGTGGACTAATTTAGGCTCCACTGCCTTAGACCACTGAACCACCAGGACGTCCCATATTCATGTTATCCGATATCCATATTCATCTCCCTGTGATGGAGCAGACCAGTCCAGATTTCTTATTTTACCAAAAAGCAGCTGTGGACAAAACCCGTCCTCTCTGTCCTCTGTCTGTCCTGCTGCTGATGTTCACATCACAGTTTCCATTTCTGCTTCTTACAGGAAATCACTACCTGCAGTAGAAGTAGACGAGGCAGGTTGAGGGAAAGTGGGTTCGCCAAAAAAACTAAATTACAACACTTCATCACAGAATAACTCCTGGAAGTAAACTCATGATCTCTACAGAGGATCCCAGGGTGGATTTCTCCTTTAAATGAGGCCTTTCTGCTTTATCTGCCTCTCCAGCTGTTTGCCTCCCTGCAAATTTGTATATGAAAATAAATGCTGCTGTCACGGAAAACCCTTGGCACTGCGGTTTTGTTTGATTGTCATATTTTTTTTACTGCAACTTGTTTCCTCGGCTCTCTCTCTCTCTCTCGGTGCAGCCGCTCTCCTGAACCCAGCGCTCCGGATTAAACCTTTCTGAACCCGGGAAAACATTTCAAACACCAAAGGTTGTCTTTTTTAAGGTTGAACTTTAGCAGAAAGAACGCAAACCCAGCGAGCCGCAAACACGAGGCTTCTGTGACAGCTCCACTTATGAAGAAAAACGTCTTCATAAGAGTGTGTGACTTCAATTTTCTGTACAAGTGGAACTCTTTGAAGGTTGTCATAAAACTCAGCAATATGTGGCACAACAACACATGGAGCGAGGTGCTTTACATATCACATATCTGATGTCTAAAGCACCGCTGTCAGCCAGTCAGCTCTTTCAGATACGCAGAGAATAGAGAGTAGACTCTAAATATCAGTCTACATCCCTATATTCAACATAGGCTTCTTTTATCAGAAGTAAGCTGAGGTAAAAACATTTCAGATGATTCTCCAAATCCAGGTCTTACTTTCCTCTTATAATATCCAGAGGGACTTACAATGAGCAACGGGATCGAACCTGTGACACTCTGGTGACAGGAGGTGTCACTCCCTCTCCCCGTCGTCGTCCCGAGAGACGGACACGCCTCCCCGGGTCCCGATTGGCTCCGGCGGTTCCCGGTTGACCTCCATATGGTGACTGACAGCGCTGACCCACTTCCTCTCCTGAACCTGAAGACAGGAGCGCTCCAGTTCTGCTGTATGTAGGACAGGAGGCTGCAGGGTCGCTCTCCACCCGCAGTAATATCTCCGCTTTATTCTCCGTCACTTGTTTTCCCCGTCTCAGTTAGCCTCCATTGGTTTTCTTAATGAAGGGCTGATGAAAAGACTGGCTGATTACTTTGAGAGGCTGTTGGCAGGGAGATTGGTTGTTTGGTTACAGAGGCTTTGCAGTTGCATCACAAATCTCCCAGCAACCACAGCTGAGTTTCCATGATGGAGGAACACTGTAGAACTGTGTGTTAGTTAATAAAGTGTAAATGTGTATGAAGCAGCTAGAAGCAGAGAGCAGCTGAGTCAGCTTGTTGTGGTGTGGCTGTAGATCCATTCAGTAACGTTCTCAGTAAAAGTGAATAGTGTGATAAGGTGGATTTGTTTCCAAATGTAGGTTACTGTGACACAGTAAACTGTCTTGTCTTTAGCCCTAGTCTCTACTCCAAAACATGAAGAGTTGGAGCTTGAGAAGAGTCAGCTCAGTTAACCTGAACAAACTGTTAGCTAGCTAACTAGCCAGCAAACACACTGATTTTAATGTGAACATGCTAACGCTAGCTGCTACTAGATACGTTAGCAAGTGTGCTAATCAGATGTGCTGTTTTTATAATAGTTATTAACAGGTTTTTTTTAATCTCATATTTGGGAGGATACTTAATATGATGGTCAACTGTGATATTTTATACATTTTCAATATTTGAGGCCAAGTTTCCAGTGGCTTTAACAAGACAGTGATGGTTAGCTGACCAGATGCTATGGTTAGCTAGCTAACAAGCTGACATTATCTAAACACTAAATCAATCAGATGGATCAGTGATGAAATGATCAGTTCAGTCAGAAACAGACAGAAATTAAACAAGTTTATTCAGTTCTGTTGAGACGGCTGTTGACGGCTGCTGTTAGCAAAGAGCTGGTCCTCCAATATGGCCGCCAGAGGTGTTCGGTCACCTGAAGCTCTTTCTACAAACGTTTCTCAGAGGCAGAAATAATCTGAGTGGTCGAGACAGAGGTTTGTCAGTGTGTCTCTGTGTGTCTCCACCGCTCTGCTGAATGTCTGATGTTGACTCAGCAGAACTCATTTCACTCCAGCTGTTCCTGACGGAGCCGGAGAGCAGGCTGAAGGATTCAGTTTATCTTTTTCAGCAGCAGGGAATTAAAGCAGACCATGCTGCCTGAGGGTCAGACAAACAGACTTCTGACCGGAAGGCTGCAAGTTCACATTTTCAGATTGGCAGCGGATAAAGAAATAATGACACCCTCTTTTGAGCAAGGCACTTTTCAGTTTGATTTGTTTGAACTGCTCAGTGTAACAGTAGACTGGTTGTACTGGGAAGCTCCCAGAGTGAATATGAAGAAGGATTGAGAGAAAGTGCTCATCAAATGTTCTTTTTTTTTTGTCAAGTATGTTTTATTAAAGAAGGATTTCAAGATGTAGGACATGAGAACGCAGTCTACATTTTCATTTGAGAAAAACAAAGCAAAAGAATACAACAGATAATATCCAACATAAATAAACACAAAAAAAATACTCTTAACACACCCACCCTCCCTCCCTCCCTTTCTGCTCAATACGTAGTATATGACAATAAAAGTTGCAATGGAAAATAATAGAAAACAAAAGGTGAAAAGTAATAATGGACAGTCGACTACATGGGTTGTAACGGACGAGGAGCAGCCAAATCTTCTTGAATTGTGACTCTATTCTTCAGAGAAAACCTTATTTTTTAAAGGTGAAGGTATCAGTCATTTCATTGAGCCACAGCTTAAAAGTGGGAACTTCCTTCTTCTTCCAGAATGTCAAAATTCATTTTTTTTTAGCTGTAACCAGACCATAGGAAAGAAGTTGCTGCTGTGCTCTTTTTAATACAGATGTGGAATCTGAGGTTCCCAGTATGATTAAGACAAGATCCGGTTCAACGTGGATATTAAGAATATCAGAGAATGTTTTAAACATTTTTGTCCAATATCTCTCTATTCTGAGAGTGAAGCTATGGAGGAGATTTGCCTCTGCTATATTGCATTTGTCACACTGTGAGGAGATGTCTGGAAACAGCTTGTGAAGCTTTGATTTCGAATAGTGGAGTCTGTGGATAACCCAGAACTGAATGAGACGATGCCTAGAGTTGGTAGAACAAGCTTTCATCTCTTTAAGGCTCTCCCAGGTCTCATCTGGGATCCGCATCCCCAGCTCATCTTCCCATGCAGTTTCGATTGCTGTCATTGCTGTTCTCTGGAGTGATTTGAACTTTGAAACACTGACACAACATCTGCTGTTATTAACACACATTGTGTTGATAACACTATGTGTGTCGTACCAAACTCAAAACTCGGATGTGTTGAAAACAGCACCTGCTTTTTTTTTGTTTTTTGTTTTTTGTTTTTTGTTTTTTACCTTTATGGCAGGTCCTTGCGCTATTTGAGAGTAAAACAACTCTTTGAGGACATCCTCCCATGATGCACTGGGCCATCTGTTCCTCCAGCAGGGTGGCTGCTGTCAGGCGGAGAGCCAGATCACTCCCACCGCCACAGAGGGTGTTTCAACCTTTATTTATCCAGGGAAGGTTGACGGAGCTGCACCTGCTTCTCCTCCACACGCCTCCACACATTCAGTTCAGACTGGGAACCGACCAGAACAACCACAGTCCTCTACTGGTGGACACTGGGCAGCTCTAATGTTATATTCTTTATTTGGATCTCCATGTGCTTTCAGCTGACAGTCGCTAGTCTTCCTGGGATCCACACTTTAAACATAAACAGTAGTGATGGGACGATATATCGAAATTCAATAATATCTCAATACAAAATCCATCGGTTGTGTCAGGAACATGAATGGTGATATCAGCTCCATGTTATTCTGCTGTAGTAATCACTAATGAGACTCTTGACCATCACAGTTTCACAAGCTCTCCATCCAAATTATATTATTGTCACTTTGTAACGACATTTTTAAATTGTTGTTTACATTCTAGCAGCCAATGGCATCGCTAGAAAGATTTTGAGTCTCAGAAATAAACAGAATTCTGCACAGTCAGACTTTGTTGTCACTGAACTTTTATTGATCACATCCAGGGTTGCCAGGTCCGCGGTTTTCCCGCGGAATTGGGCTACTTTTTAAGTGTTTCCGCGGGTAAACATTTTTGTCCGCGGGTTGCAGAGGCATGGAATCTGCTGCCACCAGTTTGAACCAACGAGAGAGATGCTGGCCTTGTTCAATACAGACATGTACGACAAGGACCAGGGCGAGGGATCTCAACATGTCTAAAAACAAACTGGACAGTGGACACTGTAAATAGTTATCCCGTTCTGTGTTGGAGACAGCCAGCAGCAGTTAAACGGGTGAGCTGAAATGATTTTCATTAATTACACAGCTAATTTACACATATTGTAAGTACAATATTAAAATGTTCCAAATGAACATGATATGGTGTCCAAGTTGAAATAAGGTGTACAGTAAGCCTACTTACATATTTACTGTAAGTAGCCTATATGAATAAAAAACTGTTTCAGGAAATAGCCTTTAATGTTTATGGTGTTATTTTATTGATATTACAGTACATTTTGCAATTATAGCAATGCTGTTGGACTTTAAAAGGAACATATGGATTTTTATGGGCATATTTTGAGTTCTGGTATTGGGCTGGTTTTTGGGCTGGTTTTGAGTTGCTGTTTGGCTACTTTTGACTCACAGACCTGGCAACCCTGATCACATCGTATCCTGGCTGTATCGAATCCTGAACCTCATGTTGCTTATTGAATCGTATCATCCATCACTAGTAAACAGCCATTACTTACACAATCCAATTTATGGCACAGAAAGAGGCAGAGCAAATAAGAACTGAAGAAAATACCTCAAAAGCAAAAGCTGAAGATAAAATGTTCAGCAGAAACAAGTTTTTCCCTCAACTTTCCCTGCTAAAAGTTCCTCGGCCGCTCAGAGGATTTGAACCGGCAACCCTCCAGCCACAAGCCGGTTTCTAGTGGATGTGAATACATGGACACATAGGGGATGTGCAGTATGATCACTAGTTATTGTTATTATAATTATTGGTATACAGTTATCAGCGTGTATTTTAAACATCTGCCTGGACTGTGATGGTATTTATGATGGCTGCTATAGATGAATTTGGATTATTGTGGTTTCTGTTAATTGATGTGCTTTCACTGGTTTATATGCTCAGGTGTACAGTTATCGATATGCACTTTAAATGTCTGCCTGGACTGTGATGGTATTTATGATGGCTGCTACAGATGATTTGGATTATTGTCGTTTCTGTTTATTTGATTTGATGTGCTTTAAATGTGTCTTGGAGGACAATGTTTCTAAGTCTAAGTTTCTGTGACCTCTCGGCCGCCGCTCGTGTCCTCCCGGAGGACGGGGGCCGGTGTTTTCACTCCACACACGTCTGTGTCGGTTCCGCCTGGCCGGAGCTGAAGACAAGCCGCTCTGACCTTTCCACGCTCAGCAGCTTCTTCTTAGCGCTTCAGATGCAGATGTTGGCCGGAGCAGCGGAGGTGAAGCTCGTGTCAGCTGACCCGCTCTCTGCTCTCTGGGTTAAGGCCTCTCTCTGTATTTCAAGACTTTTCTCTGGGCTCGGTCCTCTGTCCTCATTCTGTCTCTGAGCTGCCTCCGTCCAGACGCCTGAAAATATCTGTTTCCTCTTCTCCGCTGTGTGCAGAACACACCGCTGCTGTCCGGTGAAAATCATCTCCAAAATAATAAACAGCTTTTCAACAACTGCTGTGTGTATATGGAGGGCAGAAGAAGGTTTCCGGGAGAGCCAAAACTTCGGCCAGCTGTTGTAAATATTTTTTAATCGTCACATAAATGCACAAATGAAGAGATACATGACTTAATAGATTTCCTCTTACTTGATCCTTTTCACCCAAAATGCCAAGTTACAGCTTTCTAGCTCCACGGCCTTCAAATGCAAAAATGCTATTGATCCATTTTTGAGAAAAAACCTGAAGTTCATGATTCCATATCTAAAATCTAGCCGATCCACTGTGTAAAAATGCCATTTTATCTACCACTTAAGTTACTTGTTTTCCTTTAAGAAGCATCATCAGTCATTTTCTGAGAGTTGCAGTCACATTTTCCAAATGGTGATAAACTGTATCTTGTTTTTGAATGAAATGGTAACACTTTACAGTAAGGGTCACTAAGTTAAGGGTTAGTTAATGGTTAATAAGCATTAACTAACCCTTAATTAACAGTCAACTAATGTGTAATTTACTAATTAACTAACTAACTAATTTACATGTTAACTAAGGTATTCATTTATACATTATTTAGTTTATAAAGATGACTTAAATAATGTATAAATTAATACCTTAGTTAACATGAACACCATTAGTAAATGATTACCAGACACATTAGTTAACTGTTAATTAAGGGTTATGAAATTTGTTCTTTTCTATAAGAATCACAGATGTTGTACTTTTCAGAGTTTCGTGTGTGTGTGTGTGTGTGTGTGTGTGTGTGTGTGTGTGTGTGTGTGTGTGTGTGTGCGCCCTGTGATGGACCAGCAGTCTGTCCAGGGTGATTCCTGGTGGGACAGGCTGCAGCATGCATTTAGCGCTTATTCCCATTGTGCCTGAATGGGAATAACCTGATATGGATACTGAATGAAACTGTGTTTTCAAGATCAAAGGTAATGAGCAGGGTTCAGATTTCATATCAGCAGAAACGATACCCGTGCCACGAAACAAGATCCAGTCCGCTTCTGAACCAGCAGGACTTTAGTTGGGACAGGAAGAGAAATGATGATGTCATTTTTCTCAGCTTCACTCCTCTGTTCTTTGGCTTTGCAGACAGGGAAAGTCGGGGAATTTGATGATTTCTCTGGGGAAACCCGAGAATATCAGGGAATTCTATAAATGGGTCACAGGAATATAAAAGAATGGTTTCACACATTCATTGCATTAGATGGTTTTCTGTTCAACTGGAGTGGAAACCAGTCTGACAAACCAGGAAGGAAGAACAGTTTGAGGCTGGAAAACAAAGATTTCCAGGATCTGAGTTTTCCTAGATGAAGGGTGAACCAGCACAGGTTCCTCATCCGTCTGTCTCTTTCTGTCTGCTGTTCTCCAGATGTTCCTCACCGTTTACCTCAGCAACAACGACCAGCACTTCAGCGAGGTCCCCGTCACGCCGGAGACGCTGTGCAGAGACGTGGTGGAGCTCTGCAAGGAGCCGGGCGAGGCCGACTGCCACCTGGCCGAGATGTGGAGAGGCTCCGGTCAGTTCCTGTGCACGGCCAGAGAGGAAGAGCCAAGGAACGGCTTCGTTACTTTAGATTAGATTAGATTAGATTAGCCTTTATTGTCTCCCTTAGGAGAAAGTTGTCTTGGGCATTCGAGAGAACACAGGTGACATAGCAGCTCACCGCCTCTCCATGTACACACAATATATCCATATACATGTACAATCAAACTACAGTTAACATTCAGTAACACACACAGATCCATATACACCAGAACATACACACCAAAATATTGCACAGATGCCCTACAACAAGATATTGCATGTTCCCCCAATAAAAGCCACAACGTTTCACCCCCCCCCAACACACACACACACACACACACTTCATCTCTTACTGTTCAGTAGTCTGATTGATAGTGGAACTAAGGAATATTTATACCTTGATTTGATGTATTTCCTGTTGAAACAGGATGTTGGGGCGGGACATAATGCAGGCAGGGATCATTCAAAAGTGTGTGAGATCAGTCAGAGAGAGAAAGGCAGTTTGATTTGATGGGCGGGGCGGAGGGGCGGGACTGTTCAAAATCTGTGATGTTTTATTGGCTGGAATTGATATTTCCGCCTCCTGGTGCAGCTTGATGTCACCATGAAATGTAAAAGTCATGGGAGTTTATTTCATGGGACTTTAAAGGGGGACTAAGTAAAGTTTTTTCTGCCCCATAACACAAACAGACAGAATGTATCTGCAGGGTTGATAGGGTTGGTGATCAATACCAATGACTCAGTGATTTCTGCCTTTCAGAACTCACTTTCTGCTCCATTTTGGAACGGAAACTCCAAACAAGATACAACTCAAACAAGATAAAACCACTTGAGAACTTGTCATTTTTTGCAGTGTAGTTGAAAACAGTACGGCCGTCTCACTGCGGTCACATGAGGCAGCTGGAGGTCCAGGTTCACCTGGAGACACAGGCAGGACAGCAGTGTGCTGCAGGACCTAGAGCCAGGTGTCAGTTCCCACAGTACTGCTGTGTCGGCATTTCATTTCACCTTGAAGGCATGAAACCATGTTTAAAATATTGCATTAAAATAATTTCTCCTCAAATCATGGAGAATAATGACTTATATTTATGAATACTAACAATTGTGATTAATAATCCCGATCACAATATCAGCAGAATAATCAGGATTATGATTCCAGCTGTATTGTGCAGTCATAACATCACCCCTAAACACACTCTCCAGATGAGCTGATCTGATAGGATGAAAACCCTCTTCCTGTCTGACAGCAGCCGTTCTGATTGGACAAACTGTCCCAGTGTTTACGTCTCCGTCCAGAGGAGCTCGTCATGCACACTGTGATGAGGAAGTGCTGCTGAACTGGGCGCAATCTTGATTTGCATGGCTTCTCCTTCAAATAAATAATATGCAGCCAAAGACATTTACATGTCATTTACATAATGGATGACCATGACAGGTGCAAAGAGGCTTTATTTTCTGACCAGCGCTGTTAGGCCGCTCTCCACTCATGTGCACAGTTAGTGAGTAACATGGTTTTCTGGTTTGGTCGTTCTGGCAGTGGTGGAAAGTACATTTACTCATGTACTGTACAATTTTGAGATACTTGTACTTGAGTTTTTCCATTTGATGCTACTTTATACTTCCACTCCACTACATTTCAGAGGGAAATATTGTACTTTCTACTCCACTACATTTATTTGACAGCTTTAGTTACTTTTCAGATGGAGATTTGACACAATGGATAATATAACAAGCTTTTAAAATACAACACATTGTTAAAGATGAAACCAGTGGTTTCCAACCTTTTTGGCTTTTGACGTCTTACAAAAAGCAGTGTGTAGTCGGGTCACATTTCAGATGTCTATGAGTTGTTAACAGCTCCACCAAATAGTGATTTTTCCCTCTAAACCTCACATGGTTTCATTTCAATAAATGTTCAAATGATCCAATATTTCAGCAAAAATCAAAGATTAGAGAAAAAGGCCAAAAACTGAAAACAGATTTGTGTATCAGAACTTTGTTTTTTCTTCTTTCCTCTCCCATTAATCATCTCACGACCCCTCAGATTTATCTGGTGACCCTTTGGAGGGGCCCGACCCCTAGGTTGGGAACCACTGGACTAAACTAGCTAACTGTATATAAAGTAGTTCAAACTAGCTCCACCTCCAGCAGCTACAACAGTAACATGCTGCTTACACACTGATGCTTCAGTATTAATAATCTAATGATGTCATATATAATAAAATATCAGTCAGAGGGACCAAACCACTACTTTTACTTTAATACTTTAACTACATTTTGCTGCTAATACTTATGTACTTTTACTTAAGCAGGATTTTTCATGCAGGACTTTTACTTGTAATGGAGTATTTTTACATTGCTGTATTGGTACTTTTACTGAAGTAACGGATCAGAGTACTTCTTCCATCACTGCGTTCAGGTGATGCAGCGCTCTCTTCCTACATTTAGTGGATTTGAGCCTTAATGTCTGAACAGTAGCAGCTTTTCAAGGTAATTTCAGTCTAAGCTCCAAAATCCCCGGTGGGATTTAGACTGTTGTAATGCTTTGAACACGCTCAGTGTTTCTGCCACAGTGACATGTAGAGCTCAAACACAGCTGAGGTCTATCAGATTATATGGAACTCTGAAGCATGTTCCACTCATTTTCTTGCACAGATCATTGAATTACAAAATCACTAAGGCTGGGTATTGGCTTCACGATACGATACGTATCACGATACATTGCGATACGATACATATTGCGATACATTGCAATACTCTACATAAGTTACTGAAAATTTAAAAATAGAGCTGAAAATACAACTTGCTGTGTACCACCTGGGTAGTCTAATATGTTCATCACATTATATTGATAACTCAGCTGACAAATTGAGTCAAAACTATTTAATTCAAAGGGATTTGAGGGAAATTTAAGGACATTTTAAATCCGTTTAAAATATGAATACTTTTTTTTAATGTATTGATACGAGGGGCTGGAAAATCATGGAAAGAAATATTGCAATACTCAGCTGTATCGATTTTTTTGCTCAGCCCTAAAAATTACTGAGCTGACCAAGAATTACATAAACTCACCTAAACAATAAACTGGTTTGGTACTTCAAAAATGGAAGTTGATATCTTTGGAATCTAAAATGGCCTTGTGTGTGTGTGTGTGTGTGTGTGTGTGTGTGTGTGTGTTTCTGACCAATCAGAGCGCGTGGTCGGGGAGGGGGAGCGGATGCTGGAGGTGCTGCAGCACTGGGGGCAGCAGAGAGGGGAGGTGCGCTTCCTCCTGCGCCACCAACGAGCTCCGGGACGAGAGTCCGGTAAGAGACCCGGGACCAGGTCCCTGTGCGCCTCCCTGTCATCCACACACACACACACACATGAGGTCAGGTATTACTTGTAGCTAGCAAAAAAGCAATAACTAAGAAATGGCTAGACAAGGATCCACCAACAAAAGGAGAGTGGATAGCGATAGTAAAGGAAATGTATGATATGGACAAACTGACCTTTTAAGTATTGGTCGAAATCGTTATTACATATGAATATGGATATTACTTTTTCTCTCCTCCCTTAACTTTATGTATGTGGTTTACTAGTATTATCACATTTATAATTTCTTTTTCTTTGTTTTCTTTTTTTTTCAAAATGGGTTTAGTCATTTTAACTTACTTTGAGGACTAGATGAAGACTGATAAGGACTTGAGGTGATCCTTACTGGATGCCCTGTTGATGCCTCTCTTTCTTCCCGGGAAAGTAACTACTGATAACATATGAGCTGTATTGTATTACCCCTAGTGACCTGTCTGTTCAGTTCTCCTGTGTATTTGTGTTCCACTAAAACAAAAACTATAAAAATAAAGTGATAAAAAAAAAAAACACAGGAAGTCAGAGAAGTCCAGACTTGTTTGTCAGGGCTCACCGAGTAGAGCGCGTACCATAAGGCTCAGTCCTTCTCTCTCTCACACTGTCGCTATCAATAAAGCATAAAAAAAAAAAAATGCCCCCCAAAAAAGAGACCTGTTTGTCAGAAGCGGGATGCGACCCGACGCTCGGGGCGGTGCTGAAAAAGAGAACTTCCTGCCTCATATCAGATTCTGGACGTCTCAAAACGATGGACAGCTGAATGAAAACAAACCTGAGATCGTCTTTCAGATGTGACACATCTGATCAGTCCACAGCTTGACTGACTCACTGACGACGTAAAGCCTTTTGCTTGAAACCTCGGGGTAGTTTTCCGTTAAATTTAGCTGAACAAGTTAAACAGGGTCGTTTGATTTTGCTTCTGCCAGTTAAAAAAACACTTCTACCCACCGCTCCCTCATGCAGGATCATCATCAGAAACCCATGTTTCACAGCCGAGCTTTGTTCAAACCCACAGAACTTTATTTTAAATTCTAGTCCACATCCCAAAGTTTCCAAAGACACCAAACAAGTCAGGCTGAATTACAGGGAAATGTGTAAAAAATGAAGCACAACACATCTAGATTTTTCCATTTGCTGTAATGTTGCAGCATCTTGGGTTTGAATATTTCTCTCAGTATCAGCAGCTGGAGCTTCAGTGAAGTGTTGGAACAGCAGATACATAATATAGAGGAGACGTTATCATACAGTTTGGAAAAAGTGTTTTTAATAGTGTTGAAGCTACTTAAGGGGAAATTTGAGGGGAAACTCAGTGTGTGAGAGGTTAAGATCCAACATACTGACACACGATACAACAGTAAGTAAGTAAAGCTTTATTTATATAGAGACTTTTTAAAACACACAGTTTACAAAACGCTTCACAACAAGAGGATAAAAGAAAAGACATGAAAGACATAAACAAATTTAAGAGAAGAACAAATCCTTAAAAGACGTCTTAAAATAACATAATCGTACACATATACAATACACATAAAAAATCATACATACACACACAACATAACCACATATAAAGAAGAGGCCCATTCAACAGGACCTGAGGCTCGCTGTGTAA
This sequence comes from Centroberyx affinis, assembly GCF_046629955.1. Classification (NCBI taxonomy): domain Eukaryota; kingdom Metazoa; phylum Chordata; class Actinopteri; order Beryciformes; family Berycidae; genus Centroberyx; species Centroberyx affinis. Next base: position 13,545 of record NW_027279629.1, read on the forward strand.
CTACAGCGGACGACAAACTATAATCAGCTTATGCCTGGAGGCTTCAGTGGCCCGGCGGCTCCGCTGGGTTTCAACATGGATTGTGATTACTGAATGTTTTGTTTTTTTTTGTCCTGAAAAACAGCAAATCCCCTCTGCAGGTTTTCCTGAGCTGGTAAACATCCTGGGTCAGGCTCCGCTTCACAAGATCATTTCTACCCCGAATGGCCTTTTTTTTTAACAGCTAATTCTTTTTGCACAGGAAGACCTGATCTCTGAAGTCCTGTATGAGGATTACAGAAAATAAATCATCACATTTAGTTAAGTTCACATTAAGTTCATAATTCACTAGAGGGTCCAGTCTGTAAAAAGTGTCTCATTCCGTCAGTCAAGGGCTTCAGTTCCCTACTGTACTTTAAAAAGTGGCATCGTTTGGTTTAATGTTCAAAATCAAATTAAATCAAATGTAATTTATTTTATTTATTTTTATTTATCTAGCACAGTTCATACAACAATGGAAAGTGCTTTAAAACCTGCTTACAAACAGCTCAGGCTCATGAAACAGAAAGCAACAACAGAAAGAAGATGAGCAGCAACATAAACAGACACAAGGAAAGTGTAAAAAGTATATGTAGCTATATACTTGTATTGTACGGTGGCCCTGAGGGTCAAAACACAACAACATTTCAGATTACGGAAAAGGTGGGACAACACTTCTTGTTTGTGATTGGACAGAACCCAAGTCCCTGGCAACAGTTCAATATCATTTCCTGTTTCTATTGTAGTGTTGTGTTTTGTGAAATGTCGTTGTGTTTTGTGAAATTTTATTGTGTTTTGACCCTCAGGGCCACCGTAGTATAGTATATATACATATTTAAGTATGGTTAAAGAACAAAAATAACATATCCAAGTGTCAATAATTTAGTAGTATTAAAAAGTCTCATCATTGGGTTTAATGTTGTGCATCAGTCTTTTGGTAGCAGTGGATGTCACTTTTTTCAATGTTTTTTTTCGGTCTGGTTTTGGTTCAGATGCAAAAACGACTTTGAAGATGTAAGCGGTCTGCTCCCTGCGGCTCGCTCTGGCTCCTCTGCTGTCTTGGTTTCGGTCGGCAGGAGGTTCAGGGTCGGGACAAAGATCTGTTATGTAACGCTGCAACGGATCTCAGCAGCACAGACTGATCGGCCTCCTGGACTCCATCCTGCTCAGGATCAGGAGGCGCCGGGTGTGAGCGAGCTGCAAGAGCCTGGAGCAGACACTTCTGTTATGTATACACATTTAAACCAAATGATGGTACTTAAAGGATAATAGGGAGCTTAAAAGATACGTTTGGCGATTTTTGGACCTAGGCTATATATAATTAGAATAGAAGAAGAGAAGATGCAAAGAGCCGGTTGCTGGTGTCAACAAAGATTCTCTTGGAAAGCAGGGAGTTAGATCATGAAAAGAGAGAGTGGTCATGGCCTCTACTGCTGGAACATGCAAAATCTAAAAAAAAAAAAAAAAAAAAGGATTCCAAGGCACACTCTTTTGCGGTGAAAAATCTCTATATTATATATATTATATCATATATATACAGTATATATATATTTTTTTTACTGTCCAGGTGGATCCAGAGCTGCAGATCAGATGGTCAAGCGGAACCAGGTGAAGGGATCTGTGGAGCGATGCATGGAGAACGGGGTGAGAGATCCAGATCAGGAGCATCTTCGTTCAGTTTAGTGCAGTGAGCTTGTCCTCAGCGTCTCATTTTTGTGTCAAAGTTCACATCTCATCACATTTACACCTGGAACAGGGAGTTGCAAGCAGCCATCACTTTGTCTTTGGCAGTCATAAGCTGGCCGGTTTGAGAGTCAGTTCAGTTTAGTTTATTGAACATTTTTAAAACATGTTAATAATTAGACGCGTCTCAGAATGATCAAGGATGACTAAAAGTCAAAGCTTCTGGATTTATTTCCACTGTGGTAGGAAACATGGTTCCATCTCCAGTAGCCGTGCAGAAGAGACTGTATTAACTCCTGTGTCAGTATGAAGGCTCTGAAGTGTCTGAAGCCTTTACCAGGAGTCCATGTGAAGGTGAAGGTGACTGCTGAGTGTGTGTTGCAGGTTTCAGCTCCTCGTCTGGACGTGACGCTGACTGACCTGCAGGACCTGGCAACCCGGCAGCAGCAGCAGATCAACGCTCAGCAGCAGCTGCTGGCCTCCAAGGTACAACACACTGAGTACAATACACCCAGTACTGCTACTGACACTGCTGCTGGTATTACTACACGTTACAAAAAGTTCTGCACCTTTAGTTTGTACGATACCTCTGTATGGCAGCTGCACCTTTCACTGTGCACCAACCAAAACCAAAGCTAGAAGCTGGTTTTACTGGAGGAGGGATAATGGGCAGAGGATTCAAACTTCTGTTTCTCTAAAACTCTAAAATGCCTGTTTGTCCAGCTAAAGCAAGCAGTTTATCTTTGGAGATAAAAGGTTTTCACCTGGACAAATTCTACCAGATCTGGCAACCCTTTATCGACCACTTCAATAACAATGCGCTTACCCTTCCCACAAACTAGCCCAGTTTAAACACGAGTCACAAAAGCACAATTGATCTATCCGACATCCAATTAAATTTTTCGCCACCAATTTTCTTTTCCCCTTTTACTTCCATTATTTCCTTTTTATTTTTTCTAATTAATCTTGTCTTAATACATTTTCGTGTTGTCTATATTTGAACTGAATTTGCAAAAAATTAAAGTGCAAATTGCAAAATATTTTGCAATACTCCTTTTTTTCCTCATATGTGTACGATAACTCACCTGTAAAAATTGATTTGTTTTCTGTTCTCATGTATATCCATTTTTTCTTTATTTTTATTTTGTTTATTTATGTATTTTTTCATGTTTTCTCTATATCTGCATTGAAAATTATTTTTCCTATTTTCAACTGTATGTCTAACTCCTGAAAACCCCAATAAAAAGAGTTGTAAAAAAAAAAAACCTGACAGCAGCAGTGAGCCTGGCCGGCTCCAGTGGGAATTGAACCTCAAACCCTGACAGTGTTAATGCCTTGCTCTACTCACTGAGCTACACAGGAGCAGGCTGCACCTTGATTGCATTAGCCTTCATGCTGACAAACAAATATTGATTGATTGATTGATTGATTGACTGACTGACTGTGTTTGCTGGCTGGTCCAGGAGCAGCGGCTGCGGTACCTGAAGCTGCAGGAGCGTCAGCAGCAGCAGCAGCAGCAGCAGACGGAGCAGGAGCGGCTCCGGCAGCTCAGAGAAAACGCCCACAACCAGGAGGCCAAGCTGCGGCGGGTCCGGGCCCTCAGGGGCCAAGTGGAGCAGAAACGCCTCAGCAACAGCAAACTAGGTCAGAGTGGTGGAGGTCTGGGACACACAGCAGGGGGTGGTGGGATGTGGATCAGGACTGGAGTGTAGACGTTTTGCAAGAAGATTATTCTTAAAGCTGCACCAGGCAAGATGTATTTATGTAAAACTGCAGTAGAGCTGCAACGATTAATCGATTAGTTGTCAACTATTAAATTAATCACCAACTATTTTGATAATCGATTAATCGGTTTGAGTAATTTTTTAAGTGAAATAAGTCAAAATTCTCTGATTCCAGCTTCTTAAATGTGAATATTTTCTGGTTTCTTTCCTCCTCTATGACAGTAAACTGAATATCTTTGGGTTGTGGACAAAACAAGACATTTGAGGACGTCATCTTGGGCTTTGGGAAACACTGATCCACATTTTTCAAAATTTTCTGACATTTTATAGACCAAACAACTAATCGATTAATCGAGAAAATAATCGACAGATTAATCGACAATGAAAATAATCCTTAGCTGCAGCCCTAAACTGCAGCGTCAGGAAGTGATGCTGCAGCAGAGCAGAGCGTCTCGTCCACTGACTGACTCTCTGTAGATTCTCCCTGTTTGTCCAAATTAGATTCTGGTTTCGGGTACGGTCACTTCTCCCCCCAGAGGAAGTGACAAATCAAAGCTCAAAGTCACACACATTTCGATGGTGTCTTGCTTCACACATTTCAAGTTGAAACAGGATGAACAGGATGTTGAGAGGACACACAATGCAGACACTGAAATCAAACAAAATGTCAGCTCCTAAAAATAGGAGTGTGTTATAACAGTGGTTCTCAACGTGGGGTCCGGGGACCACCAGGGATCCTTGAGGGCGTTCCGGGGGTCCCCAGCAAATTGATGAATTGTTAAACTTCAGCATTATTCAATTTACAAGAAGTTAACACAATTAGAGAATGTAGAAGAATGACTATTTTGATCATAGTTTCACTGTTATCGCTGTACCTACAATACAGATAATCATGGGATTCTAGACAAAATCATATCTGACAATAAAAATATTCTCAGATTTGTGTTTGAGAGACAAAATCTCATCAAATGGGGGTCCATGGCCCTAATGTGGACTAAATTAGGGGTCCTTGATATGAAAAAGGTTGAGAATCACTGTGTTATAAAACGGAGAATTAGCTAACAGGATAAAAAAAAAAACATTATTTGACTGTGACTTTAAGAACAAAATACAAACTGTCTCCAAACATCAGGGAGCGAGCGCTCCGTCCAGATGACGTCAGAGTTTAGTGACGTCATCTTACAGGAATTCTGGGTATTGAAGTTCAAGTTTTTCAAATAGTTACCTTTCGCTGCCATCTGGGGCTGCCAGTGTGTGAAGTTAGCTAGTGTTGTTTAAATTAAACTGGGTCACTGCAGCAGCAGGAACAGGACTAACAGTAGACTGTAAACATCAACAACATTGCTATACATTGAACAGTCAATATTCTGGGCAGATGGACATCTTGGAAATACAACATGGATTTATGGGAACTGTCCATCAGACTGGATGGACTAGATTAGATTATAATAGATTAGATAGATTTGACCCAGACATTGGGTCAACATTGTGGAAATTACAGGATTTACATTAAGCTTCTTGTCATTTCAGCTAAATGCCTGAACTATAATTGTAAATGTTGTATCCTTTCCTATTCACATCTGCTTGGCTGTGTGTGTGTGTGTGTGTGTGTGTGTGTGTGTGTGTGTGTCAGTGGAGGAGATCGAGCAGATGACCGGTCTGTTCCAGCAGAAGCAGAGGGAGCTGCTGGTCGCCGTGTCGAGGGTGGAGGAGTTGAGCGACCAGCTGGAGGCGCTGAGGAGCAACAGGCTGGAGTCTCTTCCTCCTCCTCCTCTTCCTCACCACAACGCCTCCTCCTCCTCCTCCACCGCCGAGCTGGAGCGCCTCTACAAGGAGCTGCAGGTCAGATCTCAGTATGAACGCTAGCTGCTACTAGCTACGTTAGCTAGGTTAGATCAGTTCAGTCAGAAACAGACAGAAATTAACCGTCTGTTCAATTCTGTTGAGACGACAGAAACACAGTCAGCTGTTCACAGAGCTGAGGACCTCCAACATGGCCGCCAGAGGGGGGTTACATCAGCTGAAAGGCCTCTATGGGACCCAGCATCATACTATAAAGCAAGGAATCTCTGTCCGTCTGTCTGTGTGTCCGTCGCATATCTCGAGAACCGTTCGTCCGATCGACTTCACACTTGGCGGGTGTATTGCTGGGGACCCAAGGACATGCAGTGTGGGATTTGGTGCAATTTGGACACACGACACGTTCGATATTAATAAACTTTGAATAAACAAGCAAACAGCACTCTGTGCAGCAGCGGTGCGAACGGGCACTGCACTAGTGCTGCTAAATAGAGTTTAGCTTTACAAACATTTCTCAGAGGCAGAGCTGCTCTGGAGGCTAATAATATGATTGGTTGAGTTAAACCTCAGTGGGCGGAGCCAAAGAACCAGTTCTTAAGAGCGGAAGTTAGCTAACTGGCAAACTTGAATGGCAAAGAAGGAACTCTGATCAAAATATACATAAAAATATAAATATACATTTCAGTGATTCATGACCATGCGGACCCTTCAGAACAGATCTAGCACACTTTGATCAAACCCAGACCAAACACAACAGAAAAACAAAACATACTGTAGACATCTCTACAGTGAAAGCCTCCCTGACCTGACACCTCCTTCCTGCAGCTGAGGAACAAGCTGAACCAGGACCAGAGCGTCCGGCTGCAGCAGCAGAGAGACAGTCTGAACAAGAGGAACCTGGAGGTGGCGGCCATGGACCGGCGGCTGGCCGAGCTGAGGCAGCGGCTGTGGAAGAAGAAGGCGGCGCTGCAGCAGAAGGAGAACCTGCCGGTGAGGTCCAACACACAGCAGGATGAAATGACATTTTTCACACGTTGACACATAACTGACACTTATTCCATTTTATTAGAAATTAGAAAAGCTTCAATTGCTACATCACTAGCCGACAGTATGCAGGTCAAAGGTCGAACTCCCTACCCCACCATCCATCTCTTCTAGTCGGTGCTGTGAGGTTGTGTTCCTACACAGGTCTGGAAAAATATGGAAAAATGAATTTGATAATTTCCAGGTCTTGAAGAGATAAAAATAATGTTGAGCAATACGGTCCAGCTGCTATCAGCAGACATCACACACCGACCAGAATGTGTGTGTACCTGTTCAAACACAAATCCAAAACGCTCTATATGCATTTTGGAAAGATTTTGCTTCCTAAATTTCATCTGTCAGTATTTCAAAATCACAGATGATTTTATCCTCAAAAACATAACAGTTTTTAAGTAAAGGTCTGAAGAATACTCCACAATGGACTTAACTAATTTTGTTAGAGGAAGTGTCAATGTTTTCAAATACTTGATATCTCACTTTTAGTGCTGAAACGATTAGTCGATGATTAATCGATTAGTTGATCGACAGAAAATCAATCGATTCATTGTTTTCTCTCTGTTTCATATCATTATTTTTTATTTAGTTTTTTGGCAGAATCACTTTGGGCTCTGGGAACTTGTGATGGGCATTTGTCATTATTTTTGACATTTTATAGACTAAATGATTAATCAATGAATCGAAAAAATAACCACTAGAATAATCGCTACTGAAAATAAACAGTTGCAGCCCTGCTCATGTTGCAGTGAAGCTGTTGGTGTGTTTGTGTCTCCTCAGGCGGCGGCGGACGGCCCGGCGGCGCTGCAGGCGGGCAGCAGCAGCTCCAGGGTGGCGGCGGTGGGGCCGTACATCCAGACGGGCTCCGGCGGCTCCCAGGCTCCTCCGCTGCCGGCCCGCCACGACCTGCTGGTGAAGCCGGTGTACCCGGACGGCACCGCCACCCTGCCCACGCCCGACTCCCTGAAGCCTCCGCCCAGACCGGCCAAACCCGCCTCAGGTACACTGTCTGTGTGTGTGTGTGTGTGTCTGTGTGTGTGTGTGTGTGTGTTAAGAGTACATGTCCGAAACACTAAACATCCACATGAGATAAATAAGATTAAATTAAACTTTATTGATCCTTCTGGGAAAATTGGGTTGTGCAGCAACAAAGAGTAACAGGATACAGCAAAGACAAACAGGATGTAAATACGATTAGAGCAAATGGGGGTATTAAACATAACTAGACCAACAATTACAGCATGTGTATTAAGTTGAAATATGATGGAAAAATAACTGATGTAGAAGTAAGGCAGGGCAGGTTGAGGGAAAATCACTACACTTTATGACAAAATAATTCCTGGAATACACTGATTATCACAGACTGATGAGATCTAACAGGGTAAGAGGATCTTTTCCTTTATTTATGACCAAATGTTTTTGGCGCTCCATCAGTGTCTGCTGAGCGTGAAACCATTGATTTGATGTTTTGTAAACTTTCTCCTGATTCACACTAGACCCAGAGCCTGTACTGGATGTATATGTATGTTTTTCTGCACTTCACAGGTTTCCAAACATCCAAAACCGCCAAGCTCTCTGATTGGAGCAGCTCAGCCTTTGACTCCGGTGGCGGCGGCGGCTACAGCCACGCCTCCACCCTGCCGCGCATGTCCAGCCTCAGCTGCCGCAACTCAGGTGAGAAACGGCTACAATAACCTTCCCTCTGGCCAAATCTCAAGTTCCCCTTCCTAATACTTAAAGCAATGATTCTCAACCTTTTTCATATCAAGGACCCCTAATGTAGTCCACGTTAGGGCCACGGACCCCCATTTGATGAGATTCTGAGAATATTTTTCTGAGATATTTTTGTGAATATTATTGTTAGATATGATTTTGTCTAGAATCCCATGACTATCTGTATTGTAGGTAGAGAGATAACAGTGAAACTATGACCAAAACAGTCATTCTTCTACATTCTCCAAGTGTGTTATATTCTTGTAAATGAAATAATGGTGAAGTTTAACAATTCATCAATTTGCTGGGGACCCCCTGGAACCCCCTCAAGGACCCCTGGTGGTCCCCGGACCTCACGTTGAGAAACACAAACTTAAAGGACTGTTCCGCCATGAGTTTTTTGCTATTTTTTTTACATTTTCCATCTCTTTAATGTAAATTCTGACTATTTTTACCTGCCTGTGCCATGATTGAAGATATTTTAAAATCAGTTTTTCCAAAGCTCTCAGGCTCATTCACTCCCATTCAATTTCAAACAGCATAGAAAACAACTGCAGACTTCTAATTCAGTCGGTATAAAGGTAATCCATCACTGTGAATGAGAAGCAACAGTCTGCATCAGAACGCTGATATCAGGCTATAAACTTACATTTTGAAAGAAGGTCCGTTCACTGTTTCATATTAATGCATCGCATTCGAAAACACAGTGAGACGAGATGAGAGAGCAGGGGGGCGTCTTACTTCCACTTTCTGCTTAAACAGGAAGAGGAAAGATACCGTTTCTGGTTCACTATGTGTCCAATTTCCACATTTTCCTCTCCAAAATAATAGCTAATATTCTCTGCAATTACGTTAGGCCTCGCCTCCTGTCAATCACCACCCAGTCAAACCAAACCAAGACTATTCCTCCAGCTATAGTCTGTAAAATTAAATTAAAGCTGGATTTAAACAGCTGCCCTCTTCTTTACTGGGAGTAACTCGTAATATTTAGACAGCGTTTGTTTCCAAATATTTACTTTGAAGAACAACTAGATGAAGGAAAAACTGCAAATATCGTGAATGCAGCAAAAAGTCCAATCACACTGGAACTGTTCTTTAAAGACCCTATAGACAACTTTTGCTTTAACTTATCATTATGAAGTAAATGTTGATTGCACAGTGTAACGGCTATAGAATAATGACCATCAGCGTTTAGATTGGTTCCCTATAAGCTTCGCTTTCACTATGCAATTCTGTCTGCCACCGGGTACGATCTCCCGGGAGAATGAAGGCTCCATTTACGGCACAAAGGAAGTGCGTCATCCATTGCGCAACCAAAAGAGGAATAGGATAGGTTTTCCTATTGGTAGTGGTAGCGTTAGCCATGTTGCTAACACTACCGCTAGCAGCTAGAAAACGAACCAGGAGCTACAAGTAAGCCAGAAACAAACTATGTTTGTTTCTGGCTGCTAGCGTTAGCAATGTTAGCCATGTTACTAACGCTAGCTAACGCTAACGCTAGCAGCCAGAAACAAACAAATGATCCATTGTCCGTTTGATAATCTAAACAAAGAACACGTTTTCTTGCAGTGGCCTTTCTAAAATGAGCAGTGGTGAAAGTTACTGTATTGTGTTATGATCAAGGAGTTGATAAGCAGACAGATGGTTTGTTCTGTTGCACAGAGCTAGACTCTAACAGAAGGCGATCCGGTTGTCTTTGCGACAGCAGCGCAAACAACAATACCACTTGGAAACACTAGGGGGGGGACAACGGGGGGAAAGTTGAAAAGTTGTCTGTATCCACTCTAACTTCCTGAATCAGTCCACATATGAAGAGTTTATCATTCAGTGTCTCTAAAATTTAGATCCAGTATCTTTAACCATTGTGTTCACACTGCCAGCAGCACAATCAATACGTGTCCAAGGGGATTTTTCCTTTAATGATTTGTCAGTCGGTATGATAGACCACTGGAGGTGTTCAGACATGCCACGGAGGTGATGATGCTGGTGTGATGGTGGTGTTTCCTCTGTCTCTGCTGTAGATGGTGAGACCCTCTCGGACCAGAAGGGGCTCTCTGGCTCTGACGTCCCGCCCCCTGTCCCCTCACGGACCAATCATATTACTGAGAACCTGCTCAGGGACAACCAGGTACTGCTGCACTTTGACTCTCAATCAGACTGGTTCCTCATTACAATAACTTGATGTTCATGTGACTTGGATTGTATTTTGTTGTTAAACAATGTATGTTATGTATGATGAGCAGCTCTGAGTGACAGCACGTTATCTTCATGTCTGCTCTGTATTTCACCCTCAGGCTTCAGGCAAAGGTCTGGCCAAGATGCCTGCTCCACCTCCGGTCCCCAGTAAGCCCAAACAGTTCTCCCAGTGCGTCCCCCCGGGGTTCACCAAGCCCCCCTACAGCACCGGCACCTTCCCCGGCAAAGCCCGTCCGGTGGGCGGCGTCCTGCGGGCCGTGCCGGCCCTGCCCAGCCACAGCCACACCCTGCCGCTGCCCGCCAAGCAGGACAGCCCGCCGGCCGCCGCCGTGCGTCCTTTCACCCCCGACCCCTCTGAAGCCCCGCCCCCCGTGCTGCAGAAGCCCCAGACGTTGGCGGCGTCGTCCATCTACTCCATGTACACCCAGCATGCCACGCCCGGGAAGAGCTACCAGCAGACCGGCCAGGGCACGCTGACCCGCAGCCAGCCCCGAGGTGACGAGTACTACTGATACTACTACTGATACTACTACTGCTTCTGTTACTACTACTATTACTATTACTACCACTACTACTACTACTACTAATATTACTATTACTGCTACTGTTACTACTAGTAGTACTACCACCACTACTACTGCTGCTGCTATTACTACTATTGCTGTTATTACCGCTACTCCTGTCACTACTGCTGTTATCACTACTGCTGTTACTACTGCTACTGTTACTACTCCTGTTATTATTACAGCTACTACTACTGTTCCTACTGCTGTTATCACTACTACTATGACTATACTACTACTATTACCACTTCTGCTACTGTTAATACTAACAGTTTCCCCGCCTCCTCACAGTGTACGGGAAGCCGGTCCTCCCAGCCAGCGGGGGGCAGCAGCCTCTCAGTTCAGACGCTGCTGTGCATTCTGGGTCGTCTCTGTCAGAGGGGAGCGAGGTGGACGGCGGCTGCCTGGCTACCAGCGAAGGCGTCGGACCGGAGACGGCGGAGCGCTCCGCCCCTCGACCGCTCAGCCCCACCAAGCTCCTCCCCTTCCTGTCCAACCCCCACCGAAACCCCAGCGACGCCGACCTGGAGGCGCTGCGGCGGCGGCTGCACCACGCCCCGCGGCCCCTCAAGAAACGCAGCTCCATCACGGAGCCCGAGGGCCCGGCGGGCCCCAACATCCAGAAGCTGCTCTACCAGAAGACCACTCTGGCCGCCATGGAGACCATCCCCATGGAGACCGTCGCTACGGCCATGACACACGCTCAGCTAACCGAGGACGGGACGGGCGGCATGGAGCATCATTCGGTTTCCAGGAGCAACGCCGGCACCGACACAGGCTCCGGTTTCGACACGCCCCTTGACGAGAGCCCGGAGGAGAGCCACACCCCTCCCCCCCTGCCCCCCCGCTCGCCCATCCCTGACCCCGCCTCCTGCCACGCCCTGCCATCCCCTCTGGAGGAGGAGGAGGGGGAGGCGTGCCCTTCCACCCCGCTCCCTCAGCAGCCGTTTGTGGACGAGTACCCGCCCTACCCGCCGCCCCCCTACCCCAGCTGTGTGGAGGCGGAGCAGGGAGACGACCTCAGCCTGCAGCCTCCAGAGGTCACCGGACAGGTCACACTGCCACCGGTAAGCAGAGAGCAAGGCACTCTGCCAGGGTGGAGGGTTCTATTCCCTGTGGAAGCACTAACTAGTAGTGATGCATGGATTGCAGTTATATCCGCGGGCACCGCGGTTAATCCGCGGATTGGGCGGATCGGGTGGTGGTGATTGGTTGCGGGTGGGTGAAATAATACATCATTAATGAGGAAAATATTGTTTATTTATTTAAAACCAGCCTACTTCAGTGTAATATGTTACCATATCATCACGCTTACATATATCCCACTGAGAAATAATGGTAATGTGTGATCGGGTGTGCATAAAAAAAAGATATTTTTTGAGTTCATTAAATACCTGCAGCGATCCCACCGCAGCAGAAACGATAAGTGCGTCTCCCCATTAAGAGAGACGCTGTGTTGACACTAATAACAATTATTTCTATTACAGTATACAAGAGAGAAACGGGACCGCAGCATAAATATGAAACTGTATTGCAAAGGCACAGTTCACCATGGAAACGTTTAATTACTGAAAGCAGCAGCAGTAATCTTTAAAGTAAATCGTTAAAGAAAACACTCATAAATCAATACAACGAACACACAATAAAGAAATCACATAGAAAGCTTGCGCTGCTCGACATAATTTAAAAGGCACTGTAGAGGTGGAGTGAAATGTCTATAAATCGTAGAAAATAATTTGTTCGGGTGGGTGGGGGGTGGATGACTTATGCGTACATGCGGATTCGGATGGCATCAGAGCCGATCCGTGCATCACTACTAACTAGGCATGGGCCAATAACCGGTATTACTATATATTGCAGTAAAAAAGAGTAACGGTTGAGCGTCCTGGTGGCTCAGCGGTCTAAGATTGTACCATGTAAACGCAACGTCCTGGGTTTGAATCTGGCCCAGGACATTTGTCACATGTCATCCCCCTGTCTCTCCCATTCTTTCCCGTCTTTGTCTTTGACTTTGTACTATCCAATAAAGGCAAAAATGCCCAAAAAAAATAGAAGGTAGAATAACGGTTATGACACCGCCCCTAATTTTTATTACCGTGACCACCACGATAACCGGCAAGTTCTTGGAAGGCTGAATAAGAAAGTCAAACACACAGCACAGTCCCAGCTCTGTCTCGTCTGTCATCATTGACGTTATTTTCCCTAAAGTAGGAGCCCTCTAATCCTCTGCTAAGAGAACAGCGTCAGACAGAAGAGTCTGTGTTAAATACATAAACATAATCATGGCTTAAGCCGGGGATAATCAGGCTGCGAGTGATAAATCAGTGTCACCAACCATAAATTTGTTTTTAATTAATTGAAGCATTTTACAAAACTGTTTTTCAGGGTTTTCACCACATTAATAATTATTGAGATAATATTGGATATCTAGATAATTTTGGACAAGATAACCGTACTATGAATTTTTTTGTATCAGCACAGGCCTAGCACTAACACTGACTTTTCATTGAAACATCTCATAGATATAGGAGAAGGTGATTTATTTCAGGGTTTTTTCCAAGATTTCAAGTTATTTTGGACATACAACTTGTATTTATTTCCAATAGGAGATTCCTGTTTTCTTGTTCTGTGTTCCTGACTGCATCACATCTCACATTCTACCCGCTATTTCCACCCCGTCTCTCAGGGGAAAAGGACGAACCTTCGTAAAGTCGGGTCGGAGCGGATCAACCACGGCATGCGGGTCAAGTTCAACCCTCTGGCGCTGCTGCTGGACTCGTCTCTGGAGGGGGAGTACGACCTGGTGCAGAGGGTCATCTACGACGTGAGTCACACCACGGTTCTGTCTTACTCTGCTGATCCACGAGGAAGAAAGTTGTCCCACATGTGAAAGTTGTCCCACATGTGATCCCATGTCGTCCTGCAGGTGGAGGATCCCAGCATGCCGAACGACGAGGGCATCACAGCGCTGCACAACGCCGTCTGCGCCGGACACACCGAGATCGTCAAGTTCCTGGTTCAGTTTGGCGTCAACGTCAACGCTGCCGACAGCGACGGCTGGTGAGTCTGAACAGCAAACCCAGAACAACACCGCTGTCAGGATGATGAGAGTAACAGTGTTGAGTTTGTTACTCAGATACTTCAAGGTCCAGCGCAATTAGAATTGCATTTCTTTCATTACTTCATGGTATACTTTAACAAAGGACCTGCTAATGTAAAGTTATCCAAATTACCTGTCACCACTGTGGAAACACCCTTTGAAAAACTCTCCACTGGTTGTCAAGAGAATCAAACGTCAATCAGATGTAAAATTCCAACCTACTTCCTGGTGTAAACGATGTCACCTACAGTACACCCAGGGTTTAATGAATGCTCTGATTGGTTGACAATTGGTAGAAATCAACTGCATCTTTAAGTTCTAGTTGATTAAACCAACAGTAGAAATCAACTGGCCTCCCTCCCTCCTCTCCAGGACTCCCCTCCATTGTGCCGCCTCCTGTAACAACGTTCAGGTGTGTAAGTTCCTGGTGGAGTCGGGAGCGGCGGTGTTCGCCACCACCTACAGCGACATGCAGACGGCCGCCGACAAGTGTGAGGAGATGGAGGACGGCTACGCCCAGTGCTCCCAGTTCCTCTATGGTGAGAAAAAAACAACACTGCACACTGTAGGACTTTCAAAATGGATTATTAAACGTGGCTCAAGACAGGGGTGATCTCCAGGGGTCCTTGAGGAGGTTCTAGGAGACCTTGAGGAAGTTTCAGGGGTTCTTGAGGGGATTCCGGGATTCTTGAGGAGATTCCGGGGTCCTTGAGGGGTTGTACGGGTCTTTTGGGGGGTTTCACGGGTCATTGATAGGGTTCCAGCGGGCCTTGATGAGGTTCCAGGGGTCCTTTGGGGGTTGCAGGGGTTCCTGAGGAGGTTACAGTGGTTCTTGAGTTGGTTCCAGGGGTACTTTAGGAGGTTCCAGGGATTCTTGAGGAGGTTCCATGGGTCCTTTAGGGGTTCCAGTGGTCCTACTGTGGTTCCAGGGGTTGTTTAGGGGGGTTCAGGAGTCTTTTGGGAGGTTTCAGAGGTCTTTTGGGGTTTGGAGGTTCTAGGGGTTCTTGAAGAGGTTCCATGGGTCATTTAGGGGGTTCCAGGGGTCGTTTAGGGGGGTTCAGGAGTCTTTTGGGGGGTTTCAGGGGCTATTGAGGAGGTTCCAGGGGTCTTTTTGGGGTTGCAGGGGTTCCTGAGAAGGTTCCAGGGGTTCTTGAATTGGTTACAGGGTTCCTTTTTTGCTGGGGGACCCACTGGAGCCCCCCCAGAATGGAGAATGGATAAGAATGACTATTGTAAACATACAGTTCACCCTATTATCTCCTATAGATTATAGTGTGGACAGTTTGACAATTCAATACTAAATTAACAACTGAAACATGTGTCCCTGGGACTAAATCTCATCAAATGGAAGTCCTTTACAGTGAAAATGTTTTAGGACCGCCGCTCCAAGATAGACGCAGTAATTTGACCCAAATTCAAATTTCAACTGAAATCCAATATTTTCACAGAGTCCATCACAGTTGTGTTGTGAGATATTCCAACGGTTTATTGCAGATTTTAGTCTATACTGACTGTGAGTCTGTTGTGACCGTTCTGCCCTCCTCTCCCTCCCTGTGTGACCCGGCAGGCGTTCAGGAGAAGATGGGCGTGATGAACCGCGGGGTGGTGTACGCCCTGTGGGACTATCCGGCCCACAGCGACGACGAGCTGGCCTTCAGCGAGGGCGACTGCATGACGGTGCTGAGGCGGGAGGGCGAGGAGGAGACGGAGTGGTGGTGGGCGCGATGTGGTGACCAGGAGGGATACATCCCCCGTAACCTGCTGGGGGTGAGACAGCGAGAAGATGTAGGACAGTAGAACACAGTAGAGTATGAGGAAGACACTGGAGTATGGTTTACTGAAATGTACTATATAATATAGTATAGAATGGTACTGACTTTTCCTGTTTTGAATTTATGTGACACACAGGGTGGGAAACTCTACCAAGATTTGCATATACATAAAACTAGTGTGTATAAAATTAGTGTTACTTCACATGAGTTCAGATAGACCTGATGCATTGTCGATCCCAAACTTCTCATAATACTGTAACCAGACGAGTTGCAGCGATCACAATATGGAGGAAAGTGACAACTCCTGCAGAGTGACAGATTGCCAACAGAACCGCTGTCTGTAAGGGGGCGTTGCTGTCAGTCCGTCAAAATTGTCTCCCATAGGAATAATAACAAAAGTCAGTTGTGAACAAGGTGTACCAGTTGTTAAATTCGTTGTTGTTATTGAGATTGCTAGCTAATTTCATAAGTTAACTAGCTGACTAGCTAGTTGGGTACAAGCCAATCTTGGAACCCATCGTCTCTCGGTCTGACGATGATTAGACTCTGGGGGCGACGGCCAATATTTGGGGGTTTCCGGTGTAGCCAGCGGACATCCGGGCCAAGACTTCCTCTTCCGTGTGCCAGTCAGACACGACGAGTCGAACGTTTCTCCACACAATACACAAACATCAATACTTTTTGTAGGTGTTTTAGGTCCAGACGATATTTCGGCTAATCTCTATAAACAGATATCTGCATATGAGACGTCGTCTCTCAACTCCAACTCCATTCTCGCGTCTCAACTTGCTAATCGGACTGTAAACAATGACCGGCGCACGGAAGAGGAAGTCTTGGCCCGGATGTCCACTGGCTACACCGGAAACCCCCAAATATTGGCCGTCGCCCCCAGAGTCTAATCATCGTCAGACCGATAGACGATGGGTTCTGAGATTGGGTACAAGCTAGCTACCTTGTTTAGATTCTGGTAGCTAGCTATAGTGCACCAAATATATTAGCTTAAACTGTGAACCTATATTCCTCCAGATTCTTGACATCTATTCGTTTCTAATAGGTTTTTCAGTATCTGTGATGTGATAAATGTTTGAAGTTTGTGAGGCTAGGTTCACAACAGCAGGACAGAGCTGGACTGGACTCTTCTGGAGAGTTTCCTTCCCAGAGTGTGACGTGTTCAAAATGGCCGCCGGGAAAATAAGTTCCATAGTATAGTATATTATCACCGGCAACGCCTGCTCTCCCACAACTTTATTGACAGGACCTAGAAACAGAGAAAATAAGTGACAGTTCCTCTTCCAACAGAAAACGATTGACAGTTCTTCCAACAGAAAATGATTGACAGTTCCTCTTTCAATAAAATGATTGACAGTTCCTCTTTCAACAGAAAATGATTGAAGCTTGAGCCACCTGAGGAAATAAAGAGTTTGAGTCTACCTCACAGAAAAATAATGTACTTAAAAAGTGTCTAGTCAAAGAAAAAAACTATTTGTAGTGAACCAACCTAATTTGGCCTGCTATTGTATAGTGTAGTATCTCATAGTATAGTAAAGGATTCAACCAATATGTATATCTACAGTAAATATGGAATCAATCAAACTGTATCATATCATCATATCAGAGGTGGGCGAAATTAACTGGCCGATTTTTAATGAAAGGTCAAGTGGCCCCATATCTGTCAGTCTGCTGTAATCAGGTTTAAAGCAGCTGGGGGAATCCTGTTACTCAACACTATTACATAAGAGGTTATTTAAATGGTATTTATAGTGTTTTAATGAGAAATTGGGCTCCCTCTTAATACGTTACTTACAGCTATCTTTCCCGCTTTATTCCCCAGCTTTATCTGCGGATCAAGCCGCGGCAGAGGAGCCTGGCTTAACAGCTCAACACAAAACGCTCTGAGGGACGAGCAGGGGACAGAGCTGGAGACGAAATATTTAGATAATGTTGTTAACAGAAAGACGACTATTTTCCTTACTATCATTAGGCCTCCTTGGGGTTTTTCCACCTGAGCACAACGAAACGACACAGTAGAGTGAAACCTGCCGAAGTCTCGAGTGAACGAGCAGAGATGAGAAGAAAGTCCCGGTGGAGACGGCCGGTTCATCTACCTCCTCTGGTAGAAAGGAAGGGCTTCATTCCAAAATGCCGTGTATCCATTTAAAAATACCATAATGCTTCAAAAATATAAGCATGATCAGATCAAATAAATCCAAAGATCGTTCATGACTTCAGCGGTGTTCTTCAGTGAGTTTTACTCTCATGTAACACTGTTTGTTCTAAGGCTGGATCTTTCATTTTGGAATGAAACTTTTCAAATACTCTCGGTCTAAAACAAGGAGTCACCCTAACTGAGTGTTCACACTGAGCAGCAGGATCAGCAATAGTTCTGCCTTGGAAGTTGGGCTGAACAATTAATCAAAATTTTATCGAAATCGCAATATGGCCTACTGCAATTTTCAAATCCCAGGAGGCGCAATATTTGTTAAAGGTGAAATGTGTCAAAATACCATTTTAAATGAAATACTGTCGTGCTGCAGAGATGTCCTGGCCTACACATCATATTCTACAGGCTTAAGAAAACATCTTTGTTTGGTACAGATCCCCGCAAAAATCACACCATAATCATTTTAATATGTTTTTCAATGAAAATGAGAATAATGTTGTAAAAATGATCATTTCCTCTGATATCGCAAATCATAACGCAATATCGGTCAAAATAATCACAATTAGATATTTTCTCAAAATCGTTCAGCCCTACTTGGAAGTGCAACAAGGAAAAGATGAGTCCAGCCATTCAAAGCTTCCCAGTTCTCTACAACTCGTATCAGAAAGACAACAGGAAGAATTTAATCAAAAATGAACAGAAAAAAAAATGAGGGAAACTCGGCCAATGTGCGGACGCTCAACAAGCTGAACTTTTCCATCAACAGTCAATTCAGAGCTTCCTTGTTTCCCTAGCAACGTGACTGTTTCATGAAAAATAGTTCAAAGTACAAAGTACAAAATGGAGAAGTTGATTAGAGCCAGATCATGTATTTTTTGCTGCTTTGCCTTTCATAATGATACATTGTTACATAAGTTAACATAAACACTGGTGATTTTTTTTTTCTGTTCTTTTTTTAAGCGCTAATACCTGATTAGCTAGCTATGATAACTTATCAGAACAATGAAACGTTATGAAAGGCAACACCAATGCAGCAAAAAATACATGATTTGTATAAATACATAGCTTATTTTTCTCGGTCTGACTTGGTTTGACTGAAAATGAGTTTACCGACCCCAGTGATGGACGCTTATTCCTGTCGTGTTTCAAATAAAAGTTGTTGAGAACTGGGAAGCTTCGAATGGCTGGAATCGACTTCTCCTCCATTTTGAGCCATTCTTCATGAAACTAAATCACGTGAACTGAAGTGATGCTGCCTTGTTGCTCAGTGTGAACAGTCAGAGGAAGCTGTCGCCCCGCTGCATCGCACAATATGATGAGTGACAGACAGATAAAACGCACAATCATCGCTCTTCTCTTGTCGCAACATCCAGCTAAAATCACTTCAGACGGGACCTGGGATGTGCGTGATAAATTTTTATTTCATATTTTCTTTAAGGTTTTGTTTTAAATTTCAGCAGATTTCAGTGTTAGAAAACATAAAAATCCATAGACCAGGTTCTGCTGTCTGCACAGGCTGGATTCAAACTTCTTTGTTTTTTTTACTCTGTGGTCTAGATCTGGATTCTTTCTGTGAGATCAGATCTGGATCACAGGTTTCTGTTGCTCTGAACCCCGACTACTGGAATGTACTTAAGTCCTGTCTCTACAACCAATCTAATGACATTGCTGAATGCTGTTTTTTTTATTTATTGTATTTAAGTTAAATATAATGACAAATGTCTTTGAGCACAAATGCTACCATAGCTTCTTTACTGTTTTTGACACATCAGGCTTTTTCTACTGTTTGTTCAGATACGTTGGCGGCTTCATTTAGACGACGACAAAACGAATGATTTTTTAACTCTGATGGGCTTTTTCCACAGCTGTGTTTCACACAGAGAAGAAAAGGTCTGGTTTTAACTCTGTGGTCCAGATCTGATCTTCATGTCTGTCTGTTTAGACAGCCAAGACGAGACCAGGTCTGGACCACAAGGAGTCATAAAACAAAGACTTTTTCTGTGGATGCAGCCTTGGAGCTAAAAATCTGAATGTACATTTTCTTGTTTTTGGCCGCTGCGTAAAATGAGTCAGAAAGTCACAGCAAACAATTTAATTTAACCTTAATGGAAAAGCAGATGGGAGTGGTGAGCAGCATCAGAGCAAGTCAGACAGATTATCAATGAGTCCTGTGTTGCAAACCCCACCCATCTGGTACTCCCAACAGGCTAAAACAAACATGTTTTTTTCTGAATGGCCTGCCTGCTGTCAGAACCAGGTCTGAAGGACTCGACTGATGCTGTTTTTGTTTTGGGGTTTTCCACCTGGCTCTGACGCTGTCGCTTCTGCAGGTGGTTTGCTGTTGTTTCAGTGTTGTTGAGTTAAAAGCTTTTTTTTTTTTTTACAGTCTATGGTTAAAAGGCCTGCTGCGCTTCAGAGTGCCATTACTACGGTGGCCAAGAAGTGTCGAACGAACTGCATATCCAAAACGCTTTGCAAATTTGAAAAACACAAGCGCATTAACGGAAAACACAAATGCAAAAATCACAACACAAATGCAAAAGCCACAACATGACAACGGAAGTGAGCAACAACGGATGTTGACAATGAAACAGGCCGACTGTTATTGCCGGCAGACTATTATTGCCTGCACATGTGGAACAGGAAAGTTCTTGCCCGTTTGAGAACAACATTGCTCCTCTTCCACATGTGCAGGCAATAATAGTCCACCGGCAATAATAGTCGGCCCGTTTTCATTGTCAACATCCGCTGTTGCTCACTTCCATTGTCGTGGCTTCTGCATTTGTGTTTTCTGTTAATGTGCTTGTGTTTTTCAAA
Source organism: Centroberyx affinis (assembly GCF_046629955.1). NCBI lineage: Eukaryota > Metazoa > Chordata > Actinopteri > Beryciformes > Berycidae > Centroberyx > Centroberyx affinis. The sequence goes on from NW_027279629.1 coordinate 34,130, forward strand.
TTTGCAAAGCGTTTTGGAAATGCAGTTTGTTCGACGCGTCTCGGCCACCGTACATTACAACTCTTTGACTGTGAATGTGGACTAAGCAGAGCTGAAGCACCGACTAGCTGCTGCTTACCAGCAAACGAAGAGTTTCATCTCAAAGTGAGATATCCTCTGTTTGGAAACAGTGACACCTGCCTGTACAACATGATGGACTGCACAAAACCTTTAAAGGATCGCAGGGAACTGAAGTCCTTGGTTGACTAAAGGAGACACTTTACAGACTGGATCCTCTAGATTTTAGAGATACTTCAGGTATGTCCAAAAGAACTTTAAAAAACAAAATCCACTGCACTTAAAATGTTCAGTTTAAGTGCAGTGGATTTTGTTTTTTAATTTCTTTTGGACATCTTACTACCTGGATGCCTGAAATGAATCTACTCCGACAACTTCGGGTATATTTTCCAAAACGGATATAAAGCATTTTGGAATAAAACTCTTCAAATCTAATTTTTGTTTTTGTTTGGGCTTCAGCATCATTTGAATACTGTTCACTGCTACTGAATTCACGTTGATGTCAAGAAGCTGCTGATGAGCAAGCCAAATAAATTCTGTCCCTGAAGAAACGTTTCCACACACATTTTGTCAGTTCGGTTTTTTCCATGTAAAGAACGACGACACGGCAGAATCCACAGTAGAACATGTTTAATGCGCAGCCTGGAGCAGAGCATACACACACTGTATGCCAACTAGGAGTTATTATAAATGGAAACCACTTCATGGATGCTAATAATCACTATCCAAAACATTTCGACATGCTTTTAGAACCAGTCTGTTATTCCAAATGTTGCTCGACTATCAGCTGCAGCTTGTAGTCAGAGCTGAAGGAGTCTGCAGTGTTTCCTCACTGATATACTGTATTATTATTCCAGTCACATATTACAATGCTAGCAAAAAGTCTCTGTTACAAAGCGGAGCTTCAATGATCTGTGCTTTCACACAAAATGGTTCAAATGTTGCATTGACCAAATCTAGTGTGTCTGGGCTAAAACCAAAACCTTAAAGTCACAACGAAATGAAAAATGACTTTTTCACCTTATTAATTTCCCATGTCATAATATATACATATTTAGCAAAACATGCCCAAAAATTCACATCATTTTTAAATTATTGGATTTTCATATCAAAACCCCACGACTTTTCCTTCCTGGGAAACGGTGTGACATCATGCTGAACCAGGAGGCGACCAATAAAAGATTAATAATAACAGATTTTTGAACAATCAACCAGCCTCTCCCTTTATATAAAACTGCTAATAACCGATATCCCATTGGTTCACACTGTTGTCCCCTGTGTTATGTCCCGCCAAGTCCTGTTATAACAGAAAATGTGTCAAATACGGAAGCAAGATGCTGCCAAAACACATTTCATTGTGACTTTAATAGTTTACTTTATTAACTAGAGGGACGGTCTTAAAAAACAGAAGAATCCGCTGCCGTTCAGCCGGTTGCTGTGTTTCATCTGTGGCCCAAAGTCGTCTCACACTGTGGCCTGTAGTGTGTCGAGCATAGTGTCTGTGTCTTCATCTTCCTGCAGAATCGACCAACACATCTCTCCAATAGGAGATTTATCGTTGGCATCGAGATGCATGCAGAGGCTGATCAAAATACAAAGTGCAAAGTCGACAAGAACTCTCACAAATGACTGGAGCACTTCAGATGCTACACAGGGTCCATGGAAATACATTCAATACTGAAGTTTACAATTGCACAGAACCTCAAAAAATAAGGTAAAACTGTTCCAACACTTCACTAGATACATATTTTGGATTGTATTAGAGGATTAGAGTTTTTGCCAGTCACTGAGCATGCAGTTTCTCAATATGTTTAGCTGCAGAAAGCTGGAGCGAGGCTTTCTGCCTACAAGCTTTTGATGTCTTCATTAAACAGCTGGATGGATGTTGCTAACTACCTTGAAACCAAGATGCAGATATTTCAGTAGCAGTCATTTGTAATGCAGATATACAGTAGATTGTATTGGTTACAACAGTTCAGAAGCAGCTTGCTGCACAGCGGACACAGCAGGGCAGAAGGCTGTAATGTTAGAAAACTTTCCCCTTCTTGTCCACAAACAGCACTGCTGACTGAGTCCTGGATGCTGTTTGGAGACGAATTTATAATGCCATGCTTCTTTTAAAAAAACAAATTTTGAAAGATGAATGTATCTGGACAGGAAACAGCCGCAGTGGCTGATGAATTCAAACATTCAGCAGCTAACTGCAATATTTTTGGAACAGAGAGCCTCCAAATGATGGTTTGCTATCTGAAGTAGCTGCTAAAGTAGACCAACTTAGATTAATACCAGTTCAAACTGCTGGAAAAAAACAAAAAGTCAACTTTCCTATATGTGGTGAATTTGGAGCTGATCCAGAACCAGCCTAACCCTACAGGAAGAGCTTTAACATTGATTAAAACTGAATAAAGTGCAAGGAAACGGGGTAAAATAGAATGAGCTGGTGCTTTTGTCACTGCACGATTTTCAAATTCTGAATTAGACAAATTTAACACCTTTTTAATGCCAGAGAATGAAATAAAAGACTGATTTCACATCTGAAATACAAATAAAAGAATCACAGGTCTGCTGAACTGATTTCTAACCAGGAAAATCTCATGAAGAAACTGGAACATATTTAGGACCTCTAAACTGAATTTCAGACTTGAATTGCTTCATTTAACTGTATTCAAGACTTTTTAAGGCCTTGAGTTTAAGTTTGAAACTTTAAGACTTTCAGGATTTGCAGACACTCTGCATCACCCCACACCTCCAAACCCTTCACCTCAGAAATACACTCCTTCCACAAATCATTCTCTCAGCAAATTCAGTCTTAGCATGTAGAGATGTTTGTTTGGAGGCTGTGGGTGGGAGTTGGGAGGGTGGAGAGGTAAATCCTTTCCTTCCTAGCAGAGATCCATGTGACTGTTAATTATCATCCGCTCGCTCCGCTGAGAAGACTTGAGAAGCGAGCAATCTGCCACTTTAAAACCATTCCTCAAATCCATAAAATAATCCCGCTGTATTCTCATGACAGCCGCAGCGATGAAAAGGAGCCTCTTAAAGCAATCTGTGCCACAACATCAGATGAACCGCTCCAAGCTTCAGCTCAACTCCCGAAGAGATCAACCGGCTTTAACCCAAGACACGAACGTCTGCTGTGCAAAAAAAAAAAACAGGAGATTTGTGGTTGAGATTTTGCCGCTGGAAGAGGGATGATGGATTCATTTCCAGGGGAGTTTAGAGTCTTTGACGTCACGCCGGGAGCAAATAAGGACAAAGCTATAGATACTGGACAGACGCAGGCGGATTAAAACACCGACATGTGGCAGGAGAGCAAACCAATCGGCCGTGCGTTGATGACTTCCAACCGCTGAGCGGAAGTTCTCACGCGGAGCGGAGCATCTGTCGCCGTGACGACGGAGGACGAGCTCCGCCCTCAGTGGTCCTGCAGGTTCTGGTTCTGGTCGTGGTTCTGGTTCTGGTCGTGGTTCTGGGAGCTGGGCAGCAGGCGGGTGACGTGGCCGATGCCCTTGGTGACGCCCTCCCTGAACAGCAGCTTGGCGCCCAGCCGCAGGTACTCCGGGTGTTTGATGAAGCGGAAGCGAACTACGGCCCGCTCCCCCGTACGCAGCTCCTCCTGCAGCCACACAGAGAGAACCAGGCAGACTGAGGATCTCTGGCTGAAGATTGTGATCTTTTTTTTTTTTTTAAAGGAGAGCTGGCAGTCCACTCTCCTTTGACATTATTATTGATGTTTTTATATTTAGACAGTGGGGAAGTCACCACTCGACTACCTCTGGGCATGTTACTGCAATATTTTGATTTAATAACTCTAGTCTCTTAGGAGACCTATCAAATGTACATGGCCCCCAGGCATTTCAAATCATTCATATCAGCATCCTTAACAATTGCAAAGAAGATTATATTACTAAATTGGAAGGACAAAACAAAATTATCCATAGGCCACTGGCTCAACTTATTGACAGAACACCCAACCTTTGAGAAATTAACTGCAACTCTAGGAAATAAAGTTAAAACATATCTGGACTGAGAGAGCTGATTCTTCACCCCCACTGTTCCTAAAATATCACAAATACCCAGAGGTATTCAGTCTCAAGTCAGTCTCAAGTCTTGAGGCACAAGTCTCAAGTCTAAATGCAGATTACCAAGTCAAGTCCATTTCATTAATGTCAAGTCAAATTTAATATCTTAAAGAAAACTAAATATCTAGGACTTTTCAATGCAATATGGTTTTAATAGGATAAAAGAGCATCATGAGTTTGATTTCTATAATCAGTTTCAACTTCAATAAATTCAATCATTCCATACAAATTCAGAAAACAGAATTTAAATTCAGTCGTCTGCTGGAACAAATCTCATCACTTTCAATCTAAGTCATTTACACAAACACAAGATCTCAAGTCAAGACTTTAGAAACCTTTTCAAGTCATCAGAGTACAAGTCAGAGTCAAGTCCCAAGTCACCAGAACCCAAGTCAAGTCTCAAGTATTTAAAACTGTGACTCGAGTCCAAGTCATGTGACTCAAGTCCCCACCTCTGCAAATACAATATAGACCTACAATATGCTCTAATGTACAAGAGTCTAAAAAAAGCAGTTTGTGGCTCCACAGGGGAGTTGAGAGGAAACATGACTCAGTTCCTCCATTTCGCACAATTTTCACTAACCTTCAGTGGCTTATAGTGTGTATTTGCACATTTTGGACACATTTCTAGTCATCTGTTTCAAGCTGTGAAGATGCTGTATATATATTATATACTGTGTTATTCTCAATAGGTTTGGTTGTTTTGCTGGTTTTGGTTGGTTTGGGGTTTTTTTGTGATAATAACCATTTGTTATTCTTATCATTCTGTATATTATTCCCCATTAAAGCCTGATGTAATCTCATGTCATGTGATCTGCACACCGACCTTCCCATGAAGGCACTCTACGGTGGCCGTCTGCCGGACGTTGCCGACGTGCACGGTGACCTGCGACCCCCGGCGGAAGGTCTTGGCGTGGAAGAGGAGGACGATGGCCGCTTCGAACTGGCAGCAGATGGTGGGGTTCATCTTCGGACTCACCATCACCATGCCCTGCAACACATCACACGCCGCCTCATAACACTCCTGCATGTTTTCAACAGACTGGGGTCTTTCTCCGTATGCGTTCCACATATCGAGGGCTTGGAGCCAAAGGGGCGTAAGTGCGTTATAGTAGATTTTGCAGGAGAGCCAAAACAAATTTTGATCAAACTTGGATCAGCTGCCGTTGCCACATACTAAGCACAATGTTTTAACTTTTTGTGTAATCAGATTGAGCATTACTATAAAAACAATACTGCTGCAGTTTAAGTTGAATTATATTGGTTAACTTTTTTAAAAATGGCAAAAGAGTGAAATACGCCTTTTTGGCACAAACATTGTCCCAATACAGCCATGCAGAATATGGGCGTATGTAAGTAAACAATTGTAAAACACATTCATTTTAATGCAAATCTAGCAATTACACTTCAATCAACACTGAAATATAAAACAAGATCAGAATGAATATCTATATCTTGAAGTAATGCTCAGCAACTTTCACCAAGGCCTTTAAAATTGTAGCTACATGGAACATATCAAATTGATTGATACATTTTTTCTGTTAAAAACTTTTAATAAACCTTTTTAATAAACCTCTATAGACATAAGAAACTACTTTTACTGTTACGGCTTTCAGTTTTTGTTTAATTAAAACTTATGAGTCATGATTTCAGTTGTGTCCTTTGGGCACTGAAAAGATCTCACTGAGACCTTTCAATTGATATATAATACTCATATTTGCCCAAAATCGCACTTACACCCCTTTGGCTCCAAGCCCTCGATATTCTGTTTAAGCTACAACATCGAACTTTTCTCCCTGAGTCAGTGAAGTGTTCTGTTAGTCCCGCCCTCCTCCCCCTCAGTTGGTCAAGTTCTGGCCCCAACCTCCTGATGATGTCATCTGTCCTGAGGCTGAGGTGACCAGCAGCCTAAAGCCTCCACAGCCGATCTGACGCTGATGTTCACCGTGTTTCTGAACGTTTAGCTTCGCTGTTCTTTCTTTTCTGACTTTCCTCCATTGTTGCCGTAGCGATGGCTTCCCTGCACTTGACAGACTCAACTCAGCTCACCGCTGGCCACGCCCACAGGAAATGGTATATATGCCCAAAAACATCCTGAACATCACTGAAAAGCCAGTTTCAGGTAAACAAGGGGATTTAGGCTTGTACACCACAGGGTCACCGAAAGAAACAGAATGATAATATAAATCAGATTTATTGTTATTTTAATGTTAAACAGTTGAATATTGTAGCTTTAAGAATGAATGAATTCATTGGCCTGTCTGTGTTTTAAAAGACACCTGAGTGCTATAGAAACGATAAAAATGAATGTACTTCCCCGACTCTTATATTTTTTCCAATCCTTACAAGTTGAAGTAACACTAAAACAATTGAATGAATGGGATAAGTGGATTTCAAGATTCATATGGGGGGGTAGAAGGCCAAGAATTCAATTCAAAACACTGCAACTGTCTAAAGAGAAAGGGGGTAGGTCACTCCCCTGCTTAACAGACACCTGACTGCTGAGTTGACAAACAAAATCCATAGTTAATGCACTGGTTGCTGTTTGGTGATGGCGATGCCACAAAGTCACACATTAGGCCACACCCACAGTCCGTCTGAGTTCTGGAGTCTATCAGCTACCATGTCCCGCCCTGGCAGGAACCCTGCACTGCAAAAAATCTACATTGACAAGTCGTTCAGTCTATTATTGAGCCCTAAAATCCTAATTTTCATAAAATAAGTGAAAAAATCTGCCAATGGGGTTAGATAATTTCACTTGTTTCCAATACAAATCAACTTGTTTCAAGAGTTTTGTAGAACCAAGGGACATTTTCTTGATAGTAGTGCAGTGATCTGCCTTATTCTGACTTGTTTCAAGATACTGACACTCATTTCTAGAAAATTCCTGGAAGTGGAAGTGAAACTGCATTGGAAACAAGTGGAGTTATCTCACCTCACTGGCAGCATTGTTCTCTTGTTTTAAGAAAAATAAGATCTGAAGGCTGAATATGAGACTAAATGACTTGTTCAGATGGATGTTTTTTTGCTGTGTGTGGATGTGTGTGGGTTGAGTGACCTCTGACCTTGCGTAGCAGCGAGCGGTCGAAGTTCCCCAGTGCCAGCGTGGCGGCCTGCCCGGCCCTCAGCACCCTGCAGGCCGAGCGGTTCCTCTGGATGCTGCCCACCTTCAGACGCAGGAACCGGCCCTCATCAGTCGGACCGACCACCAGCCTCTCTCCCTCCCGACACACTCCGCTGCCCCAGGACAAACAGAAGAGACACTCAGTCAGGATTTTAACCCCTGTCTCCACCAGACTCACGTATCAAATTTAAATTGGGTCAACAACTGGATCAAATGTATATTCAGATGTTCACAGGAACTGAACAAACATATCTTCACATACTTTTCCAGACTTCTTGTGCAATTCCCAAATTTTTCACAACCTGGAAGTGATCATATTCATTGTACAGACTTTCCCAGGCTTTCCAAACCCACGCAGGAACCCTGTTGGTGATGTTCTGCTGACCTGTAGAGCGTTCCTCCCACCACAGTCCCAACATCAGGAACTGAGTAGATCTCATCCACCTAGAGACACACGGAGACATGATGGAAAACAGGTACTGAGGTGCTGAGGTGGCTATAGAGGTTTTACAGTCAACCACGGCTGGCACCATCATGGAGGAACATTGGAGAATTGGCTGTTTGCAAATAATGACCAACCAGGCTAGAAAAAGCTTGTTGTGGTGTGGCTGTAGATCCATTCAGTAACGTTCTCAGTAAAAGTGAATAGTGTGATAAGGTGGATTTGTTTCCAAATGTAGGTTACTGTGACACAGTAAACTGTCTTGTCTTTAGCCCTAGTCTCTACTCCAAAACATGAAGAGTTGTAGCTTGAGAAGAGTCAGCTCAGTTAACCTGAACAAACTGTTAGCTAGCTAACTAGCCAGCAAACACACTGATGTTAATGTGAACATGCTAACGCTAGCTGCTACTAGATACGTTAGCTAGTGTGCTAATCAGATGTGTCAACAACAAGACAGTGATGGTTAGCTGACCAGATGCTATGGTTAGCTAGCTAACAAGCTGACATTATCTAAACACTAAATCAATCAGATGGATCAGTGATGAAATGATCAGTTTAGTCAGAAACAGACAGAAATTAACCGTCTGTTCAATTCTGTTGAGACGACAGAAACACAGTCAGCTGTTCACAGAGCTGATGACCTCCAAGATGGCCGCCAGAGGGGGGTTACATCACCTGAAAGGCCTCTATTAAACATGTATACTACACTACATTAGAGTTACAGTACACTGAAGTAATATCTAGTAGTGGCTCATCTAGAGCAATGTACAACGATTTAGCAAGTAGGTGAAAACCTACATGCCTGCGTGTGTGTGTGTGTGTGTGAGTGTGTGTGTGTGTGTGTGTGTGTGTGTGTACCTGGAACTCAGTGAGCTGCTGCATCAGTTCCTCCTGCTCCTTACTGTTGCTGAGTGGAGGCAGGATGTTGAGGAAGACCTTCAGAAGCTCCAGACTCTCCCCAGACACACTGGACAGGGTGAAGATGGGTGTGATGCTGCACACACACACACACACACACACACACACACACACACACACACACACACACACACACAGTAATCCAGTCAGGTTCATACCAGCTATTCAGCTGGTATTCCCTGTCATTGTCATTATTAGTAGTAAGAGTAGCAGTAGTAGTTGTGATAGTAACAGTAGTAGTAGTATTTGTAGTGGAAGTTGGCGGTTATCCACCTGGATAACTGTGTGGACAAATGCAGTAGTAGTAGTAGTTTAGTAGTAGCATTATTAGTACTGTGTACCTGGAGGACTGTGTGAACTGCAGTAGTAGTAGCAGCAGTAGTATTAGTAGTAGTATTTAAGTACCTGGAGGACTGGGCGAACTGCAGTAGTAGTAGTAGTATTAGTAGTAGTATTTATGTACCTGGAGGACTGGGCGAACTGCAGTAGTAGTAGTAGTAGTAGTATTAGCAGTAGTATTTCAGTACCTGGAGGACTGGGTGAACTGCAGCAGTAGTAGTAGTATTAGTAGTAGTAGTATTTCAGTACCTGGAGGACTGGGTGAACTGCTGGGCGGCGGTCACAGCATCATCAGGGTTAGAGACCAGCATGGGAACCTTGTTGCAGCCCGGCTGCTTCAGCAGGCGCTCCAGCTGGCGGACGGTGCGCTCCACGGTGCCGCGGGCGCACAGGTCCACCTTACTGACCGCGATGAAGATGGGCACCTTCAGCGCCATGGCCAGGCCCAGGTGCTCCCGGGTGGTGCCGGCTGGACGGGGGGGAGGAGGGATCAGGTCATACTGAGATACTTTTTTACAGTAGGCATTAGTAGGCAGCAGTAATAGTAGTAGTAGTAGTTGTAGTAGTAGTATTTAAGTACCTGGAGGACTGGGTAAACTGCAGTAGTAGTAGTAGTAGTAGTATTAGCAGTAGTATTTAAGTACCTGGAGGACTGGGTGAACTGCAGTAGTAGTAGTAGTAGTAGTAGCAGTAGTAGTAGTATTTAAGTACTGGAGGACTGGGTGAACTGCAGTAGTAGTAGTAGTAGTAGTAGTAGTGTTAGTATTTAAGTACCTGGAGGACTGGGTGAACTGCAGTAGTGGTAGTAGTAGTAGTATTAGCAGTAGTATTTTAGTACCTGGAGGACTGGGTGAACTGCAGTAGTAGTAGTAGTAGTAGTAGTAGTATTTAAGTACCTGGAGGACTGGGTGAACTGCAGTAGTAGTAGTAGTAGTAGTATTAGCAGTAGTATTTAAGTACCTGGAGGACTGGGTGAACAGCAGTAGTAGTAGTATTAGTATTTAAGTACCTGGAGGACTGGGTGAACTGCAGTAGTAGTAGTAGTATTAGTATTTAAGTACCTGGAGGACCTGGGGGGAGGGAGGAGGGATCCGGTCATACTGAGATGCTTTTTTACAGTAGGCAAATGTTTGAAAAGTCTGAAACTCAACACCCAGAAATCATGTGACAGGACCAAGGGTGTAGATTTGATTTTCGGGTGGGGGACACACTATGGATCAAACTCTCAGCGGTAAATCACATACTAGCTATATTTTTTATATTTCTACATTTCATTTTTTTTTTTTTTTAGTGTTTGACAGTTGGACATCAGTACTGGTTGCTGTTGTCCTCATGGGAACAAACCCGCTTTTCAAGATCAGCACAAAACGAGGTTTAGGCAGCCATCTTTCTACAAAAAAGCTGACAGTGTGAAGAGGACCTCAGAGGTTTTACAGAGGTGTCGGAGTCACACGGCTTTAAACAGAGTTCATTTCTGACCTCTAGTGGTGACTTTGAGGTGTCTGGATTGAGTTAACAGTCAGTGTATTTATTTCACCTCTAGCTCTGGAAGCTGAACAGTGCTTATTATTTTACAACAAAAAAGTAAAGAGATCATATTATATTCCTACATTGGGGAAAGTTTTGCAAGCGGGTCTGGACCCTGAGGCTGAGTGTGAACGGGCTCAAGCCTGGAGACTGTGAGTTATTAATAACTGTTCTGATTGGGCCTTTATATGGGGCAATTTCTTCCTGTCCAGTTGGGTATTTCTGTTTTGTTTCTGCTGTATCTTTCTTTGCCTCTGTCATTTTACCTGTTTACTAGTTTAGCAATTGACTTAACCGATGCATCTGATATATGTGTGTGTGACCATGAGGATTCCAGCTTCGAACTTGGGACCTGGATATCAATTATCTGTTTGCCATTTCCTTTTGATTTGCAATTTCCTTCACCTCATTTGCATAACATTAACTTATTACATTGTGTATCTAGTGCTAGTGAGTTAGTCTGAACTGCCCTGGTTCTGGTAGTCTGATATGGGCTTAACCTGGATCAGATCTTAACCGGAGTATGACCCATAGCCAGGTTCCTCTGTGCAGGTAAACATAGCCACTGACAGATATCTGATGACTTCATTACTCCCTGTGTTCACAGCGGGCTCGGCAGCTCACCTATGCCCGTGTTGGCGCTCACCACCAGCATGGCGAAGTCGGGGCAGTAGCTGGTGAGGCCGAAGATGGTGGTCTTCAGGTACTTGTGGTGTCCGGCCAGGTCGATGAAGGTGATCATCTTGGACGAACTCTCGCAGATCTCCTCCGCCGTCCGCGACTCGCTGTAGTTCACCACCTGACGACCAGCAACCAATCAGGTCAGATCATTAGACTGAATTTAACAGGGGAAGATGAAACTTTAAAGATCACTGTGGGGAAACTGGGTTGCTGCTGCAGCAATAACATTCATCCAAGAAAAACAGAAGATAAAAAAGAACATTGTTAGAATGTATTAAGTAGAAACACGTGAATGAAAACTATGAAAATACAGTATATGAATCACAACAGCAGAGCATATTGAGACAAAGAAAAAATAAACAAATATGCACAACATGAAAACATACCAAAAACTATGAAATATATTCTGTAGTATGAAAACAAAGCACAAATTATTAGGATGACATACTGTATTTCTATGAAAAATGTATATTCATTCAACAAAAAATTATTCTTGGCAAGTATTTTTGGCTGGACCGCAACAGCGGGGCCAGCCCTACAAACGTGAATGTCTGTCACTGACTGACTGACTGAGTGACTGACTGACTGACTGACTGACTGACTGAGTGATGAAGTTACACCATTGGTCGGCCGTGGCACGTGGCACATCATTGGATCACAGAGCCAGAAATTTAAGTTTCGTTTTCTCCGCCGTCTAGTTTCTCCGCTGAGATCAGGAGCCCGATTCTCCCACACAGTAAGCAGGCTGACCAATATCATGCATGTAAGCTGAAGCTAAAGTAGAATCTATACAATTATATCATATCACCGTTTATTTCGATGCATATGCACGAGCTCAGTCCACCTGACAGCCCCCCCCCCCCAGTTGGCGGAGAGAGAGACACAAACAAGCATGGAGGTTTCATCACGCCGAGGGCTTATTTCCGACCTTCCCGAGGTTTCACGGTTCTGGCCGGTGCCGATAGCCGGGCGCCAATTTGTGCCAAGATTTCGGCGGGGGTGTCCGGCGAACAGCGTTTTCAGCACCGATGGGTACTAGAACGCCTGACGCTTGGATCGGGAGGATCAATGCGGCGACAGCGGTGGAGAGAGGAGACGGGACGCGCTGGAACGGAGATCAGTATGGATGTATGGACTATTATTCTGTATTAGCAGTCTACAGCGGAGTTCGTTACACCACTGGTCGGCCGCGGCACACTCATACACAGTACACAGCGTTAGTACTTTAAGGAAATCTCCCTGATATAAAATGCACTTTCAGGGGTGTAATAAGACAATTTAAGTACAGAGTGAACAGTGTAATTGTTAATTGTAGTAATCCAGAGTCAGCTTTGGAGAGTTACAAGGTGCTGTACAATGAAAACATTAAAAATCGAAATAAAAAAGAAAGTTAGAAACAGAAAAGCAGAAAATAACAAAATAAATACAGTAAAACTGCACAGAAGGCAAACACACATGACAAAACAAAGTGCTTACAACTGAAAGTTTTAAGCCTGGTTTGGGACAGCCAGAAGGCCTTGGTCAGAAGACCTGAGAGATCTCACTGTGGCCAAGGGACACAATCATTCAGATATAAAGTGGGGCCAGCCCATGTAGTGCTTTATAGGTGATTAAAAGAATTTTAAAATCAATTCTGCAGTCGATGGGTAACTAATGTAGAGTGGCCAACACTAAGTACTACAGGGATGAAGAGACTCATTATAGGAACAAAATCAATGAACTTATCCATTAAAAAAAGCGTCAGGGTAATCACCTCTCCTTTGCTGTTGAAGCCCAGGATCTCGAAGCTGATGCTGGACGTCCTGCCGGTCTGGATCTCATGCAGATGTCTGAACAGGTTGAGGCGCGCTCGGCCGCGCCCGTTGTCCAGCTCGCCCTGCGTCAGGACGCCCAGCAGGGTCGACTTCCCAGAGTCCACGTTCCCCAGGACCGCCACGCGCAGGTCCAGAAACTGACGGGTCAAACAGTGTGGAGGAGGAGACGGATTACATTTAGTCAACGCTCAGGATGTCTGCAGGTTTCAGAAAGCAGAAAAATGTACGGCTTTTTAAGACCTTTACTTACTACTTCCTCTATTTGGAATTAAAGGAAAAATCCCCCCTCAGATCCTGTTACACTGTTCAATCTGTGATGTTCAATACATTCCACAAGTTATTTTGTGAAGTATTGTAATTTACTTCTACTTTAATTTCTGTCTACTTCTTCTTCAGTTAGTGATTTCCTCCATTTCCCAGAATGCCTTTAAACAGAGAATAGCCGTGAACTTGCTGCTTTCAGCTGTGGGTCATACATGTAGTTGGAGAGAGTGATAACAATAACAATAACAATAACAATATTGAGAGCAAGTGTTTCCAGTCGAGTCGCGCCTCCTGGTCAAAACGGAGCATGTCTTGATGCTGCATTGCATTCAGGTACCAGCTGCATAAAGATAGACCTGGTCTTAGACTCAAATGTGACGTTAAGTCAAACTTGCTATAGACACTTATACTTACTTGTTCCTACTACTTCTTGGTTGTTGTAGATCTCTAATGGCTTGTTTCTGTCTCTATAGACTCTCTCTCCTCTTCAGGCTCTTTCCAAAAACCAGAGATTTGCCGTGTTTCTTAAACAGCTTCAGTTTTCCCACTCTGACAGTTAGGCCGACATGTTGCCATAACAAAGTTGTTTAAATCAAGATTAGCCAGAGAGAAGGTGTCTATCTTTCCTACCTCAAAATAAGTCAGTTGTAGTATTTAAGTAACAGACAGTCTTAATTAGACTATTCCAACCTGAGAATCTAAGACCAGTCTTAGGCTTAGACTAGTCTTAAACTAGCTTTATGCAACTGCCCCCTGGTCTATTTGCTGAAACTCCATTGTATCTGCTGGAAATATCTGGACATGATGTGACGTCATTATCCATGAAGAAGAAAATTTGCCAAATTACTAAATGGACTAAATGCAAGGCACATCAGCAACAGCAGCTTTTCAACAATGTCAAAGTGTTTTCTGGTGGATATTTCCTTTGAATTTAAGACAAACTGAACAACCTAAAGTAAAACCCTTACTCATCACACCTTTAACTTCTAAAAACACGCTAAGCTCTCGCTGCTGTCAGGAACAAGCAGCAGCGTCTTCTCTCCCCTGGAGGCAGAACCAGGAAGGAGAAGTTCCCGGGGGACAGAGAGCCTCGGCCTTCACCGTCTCACCTGCTGGTCGTCTGGGACTTTTCGAACGAGAACCTCCGCGATTTTCCGGCAGTTTCTGTCCGAGTCGTAGTCCACCTCTCTCTCTCTGAGCAGAGTGATGTCGGCACCGACCCTGGCCAAACAGGCAGAGCGAGGCAAAACCACGTCAGACGAATTAAAACTGACTTAACACTGACTGAGCTGACTGAACACTGACAAACAACAACAGGGTCTACACACAGGCTTCCTGCACAATTTCCATCTTCCATACTTTTCCAAAACGTAATTTCTTGAAATAATATTCATTTCTTGTGGAATGACAGTGGGTCTAAAACCAACGGTGGAAATAACTAATTACATTTACTCATGTAGATTTTTGTGTACTTATACTTTTTTGAGTATTTTTTAAAGTCAGTAATTTTACTTTTATTTAAGTACATTTTTTCTGAAGTATTGTACTTCACTACATCTTAAATCACATCCATTACAAAGGACACATTTTGTGTCTCTCCATCAGCAACTGAAACTGGACCGTTCACTGACTGCTTTACTTTGTTTCTGCACTTTATTTTCTCATTTCTAATGTTTCCAGTGAAAAGAATCTAGTCTGAACTCTGTCCTCTCTCCTTTTAGAATCACATGGAAAAGATCACAGCTGACAATGTTCTCTGTTCTAAAAAGGGACTCAGGAACTTTTACTCTGAGACATTTTAAATCAGACACTTTTTACTTTTACTGCAGTAGATTTTTACACCAGTGCTTTTACTTCTACTCAAGTAAAATATCAGCAAAGTAACAGTACTTCTACTGGAGTAGGACATTCTAGTACTCTTTCCACCACTGTCTAAACCGATATAACATAAATAGCCCTATGCATGTTGGAACTGAAAGACAATTCTCAAACTTCTCAAGGCCTGGAAAAGATTAAATTCATTTTCCAGACTTTTCCAGACTTTCCAGACCTGTGTAGGAACCATGTGTGCAGTCCCACAGTCCAACACAGTTATTGAAAAGTTGTCATTTTGGAGATTTTTGGAGACCTACTTCTCTGCCATCCTCCTCAAGGTCTTGAGCGAAGCCTTCATGTCTGCGTCTGTCAGGCCGACCAGCAGGCCGTTGTCTTCCACTCCGATCTGGTAGACCGCCTCGCCCCGGCCCTCCTGCAGACGCCACTTCAGCTGCGTGGCCAGATGCTCGAACCGGTACTGAGTCGGGTTCACCAGCTTCAGCTGAAGGACGACAGCCGAGAGGGAGACAGGCTTCATGTACAGTTTCAGAACAATGTGATGTAAGGCTGCACTATTCGTTGAAAAAAAAAAAAAAAAAAAACGGAGTCGCAAGTGAATGCGATTTGTGTTTCAGACAGTTTCTTAAACAAGGTGTTTTGGTGGTATGTGGAGGAGAATCTCAGGTCTACAACTGTTGTTCCATGTTGGAGAAAGTCTTGGTAACGCTTTATTTTCCGAACCACAATTTCCTAATAATTTCCTAGAAAGGAACTGTTAATTTCTCAGTAAGTAATTTAATGGTTCTGTCTTGGAAACATTAGAAATTGGAGGAACTTACCATCTACCAACTACCACTGAACTCTTTTCTCTATTTTCCCTATAATTAGAGCATAATTTCATGGTTCTTTCCAGGAAACTTCCTAAGAAATGAACAGTTCCTTTCTAGGAAATGATCAGGAAATTGCGGATCCAGAAAATAAAGCGTTACCAAAATCTTTAATTTTAGCCAAACTGACCAAATTCTAAGCATCCTAACTTGGGTTAGAACGATATATTGGTTTGCCGATATATCAAGCCAAAATGATCCTGTTATTGAAAAGGGGATCTGGTCCAGTCTGATATGATAGATATGATGCAGTTTGATTGATTACATATTAATTGTAGAGTCGATCAATACTACACAGGTTGTTTATGGGAAGAGCTGAACCTGAACTGATTCTCATGGGGCATTTTGATCAGATTCTACACAAGTAGACAGTATTACTCTTACATTCTTATTCTGGGTTTTAATAGAGAATTTTGGAAATTATCAAATGTAACGGGATTGAATACTGGCAGAAAATATCAGCCATCGGCAGCTCCAATCCCAAAATATCAATGATGGCCTTCAAAAACCCATATTGGCTGAACCCTGATCCTAACACCTCATGTCTCCCCTACAGCGCTACCTGAACACGTTCAAGTGTTCAAAAAGAAATTATGTAGAAAAAAGTGGTGTCAGTGTGCGCTGCAATACATATCACAATATTCAGCAAGAGAAACACACTTTAATTTCTGTCCATATCATGCACTAAAGTCAGAAAGGGCAACAAAGAGAAAGTTACCTTATACTCGATGTTTCCTTCTTCAGCCTGGGAACAGACAGAAGGCAAGAAGACACACATTAGCCCTCTGAACACTGATTTTTATTTTCCTAGTTTTTCCTAATTTTAAGTTTCTCTCTGTACTTAAAAATCCTCCTCAGATCCTCTTCCATTGTTATGTTAAATACATACAGGCCTATTTAGTGAAGTGTTGTCATTTACTTTTTTTGGTGAACCCACTTTCCCTCAACCTGCCTCCTCTACTTTTACTCCAGTTAGTGATTTCCCAGAATGCCTCCACCAATGTGGAGAAACTGGTCTCTCTCCTCTCCTACGATGGATCTCTCCCTGTATGATTGTTGAACGTCTCTTGGTGCAAAATGGCGGCTCTAGAAAGAAGCCCTCGCTCTTTGATTCTGAGGGACTGACACCAAAACCTGACGTTTACCGCTGAGGTTTTACATCCTGAAACATTTTCTCATATCAAACTCTGACAAAATGAACCCAGGAATGCAAGGAACATCACCAACAGCTGCTTTTTACCAGTGTTAAAGTGTTTTAGGGTGGATTTGTCCTTTAAGCACTAATGTAAGAGGCCCCATGTTCACAGAAATACTTTAAGAGAGGACATCAAAGTTTCCATTTCCACCTCCCTCTTTCTCTCTCTTCCCGAGAGATAAAGTTATGATGTGTGATGAATGAAAGTGCCTCTATATAGTTATTACACACTAGTTATTCTCTGAGACTTTGCCTTTCCCTACTCCAGACTGTACAACTCTTTTTGCAATTGCAACAAATAAATATATAATAAAACATCTCCATTGGTTAAAGGATACAAACTTCTGGATCATCTGTCTCTTTTAATCAACACCTTTTGGGTTCAATACTTTTAGTCTGTCTCGGTTTCATCTCCTGTATTTCACAGTAACTGAATATTGCATTTTGCTTTCCTGTACAGCATTAAATACAAGGGACATTGAATTGTGTAAGTAATAAATGGTTTATAACTATGATGTGTTAATATAGGGACAAGCTCTACACAGCAGAATAATGTGATAATGTGATTCACAACTCAGGACAAGATTTATTGAGCCTGCCAGAGAAAAGTTATTATTTTCTGTCTCATTTTGGTTGCATTTCTCACCCTGTTGTTGAGCCAGCCATTTTCCTGTTTACTTTGTAAGCTATAAACCAAGTGTATAATAAACTGTGACCAAAAGAACCAAGTTGATGTGAAGTGAAGTGGAAAAAATGTTATGTTATGATCCAAATATACTGTAGACCAGGTCAGACCAGCCACAAAAAGACAGTAGCCTCTTGAGTACTGTGTGTGTGTGTGTGTGTGTGTGTGTGTGTGAGAGAGAGATAGAGAGAGAGAGAGAGAGAGAGAGAGAGAGATACTGTGTATGACATGTTTTCAGGAGAGAACGTCACGCCAAACTCCATACAAAAATCTGGAAATTTAATGTGACCTTGCTTATGTGGCGAAGGCACACACCATAATATGTGAATCGAGATTTTCTTTAATCGTTACAATCCACTCTTCAATTCGGCATAAATATAATTCGCCAAGCACCACTTGTTTTAATAAAATGTAAACTTTTAGAAGTGGCTCTCCTATTATTCCCACAACCTTCTTCCACCAAAATACACAGAGGTGGGCGGTGCTACAGAGCTGTAGCCTATATACTTAAAGTTGAAATTTTATTGAAATAATTACTGCTTGGTGATTTATGTATGTGCCGAAATAAAACGTAACTCGTTACGACTCACAAAATATATTGAATCACATTCTATGGTGTTTGTACCATCGCCGATAAGCAAAGTCACATTAAATTGCCAGATACTTGTGCAGAGTTTAACGTGACGTTCCCTCCATACGAGAGAGCAGCACGTATCGGGGCCAGGGGCAGCTAGTCAGAGAAGTAGTTTAACTAACAATGACGGTATTTTTCACCCATTTATATTTTTTATAAAATCAGTTTATTGGCAAAAATGCAGCGGTTAGCTTGCTAGCTAGGGTTAGCTGCATCACAGCTACTAGCTAGCTGGCGGGATGTAACGTTAATCCCCAGGCTAAGGACGGTACCTCCGGTGGTAAATATGGTGGTGGAGTTTTGTTGTTCCTTGTCTTTTTAGTCCTTCTTCTCCTGCCTCGTTTGCCTTTTTTCGTACGCGACTTTTTCGACATTTTCCTCCCATTACAGGAGCTGGGTCCCTGCCCAGCTCTGCTCTGTCCAGACGAGACTGCACCAGTTACAGACAAATCCACCATCACTCAGCTCAGACTAACAGCTGCGATCAACGGCGGGAAACCTCAGATCACTTTAATGAAATAACGACAATGCTATTCTTTCTGCCATTGCATCCACCAAAACACGGTCCAGGTAGAGAACCGCAGCAGAGGATGCTCAGCATCATCACCACTGTCAAGTTAGGTGGAATAATAACAAACACAATTTCCGGTCTGAACTTTCAAAATAAAACTAGCCAACAGGTTTGTCATATACGAATTCCGGCCGTGCCTTTCAAAATAAAACCAAAACAAAACATTGTGATCTCAGAGAACAGAATGTCATGCCGTCACGTGCTGAAACAAAACTCTGTGTGCAAAACGCACACAGTGCAGCAGCCAGCGGGAGGAGAAGACGAGAGACAGGTAAGAACCTGGAAAAAGAGACTTGAGGCATGGCTGTAGCAGAGACCAAGTAAGGCCAGATAGAGCCAGAAGAACATCAGAAACAACCACAGTGAAAAGTAAGAACAGAACATGTGGTCGAAGATGCACTTCCTCCTAAAATGTGAAAAATTCAAACCAGCCAGAGAAATGTTCCTGAACAAACTCTGCTCCCAAATCCCCGACTTCAAAGAGCTGAATGACAAATCCAGACTAGGAATTGTGAGGAGAAGGAAACACAGCAGATCTGACTGCACAGTATGTGTTAACCTGCCACAACCTGAGGAACAGTGAGTGACCAACACACACACACACACACGCTGACCAATGTGTTTTTAATTCTTGCTTTATTGAATGTATTATTTATTGATGAAATGTTGTGACTATTGATAGTCATTATATGATGGAGTGCTAACCCAGCACCCACACACACACACGCACACATACACACGCACACACACACACACACACACACACACACACACACACACGCACACATACACACGCACACACACACACACACACACACTCTGTACCATAATGCTTTGGCAACATTGTTTGTAAACTTTCATGCCAATAAAGCAAATTGAATTGAATTGAAATGTAAGAATTCAGTGAATGAAAATATATAGTGTATATATTTTTTTTCAAAATGTTCTATACACAGCATGCAAGATAAGAAAAGAGATGAGACAAGTGCAGTTGGAGCCTTTGTGATGTCACAGAAGGGCGCATGATGCACACAGCTGCACAGCGTGATGGAGCTCTGACTGACTGCAGCTGGCAGAAGACAAGAAGACAGCTAACAGGTAGGAAACTGGATATAGAGAGCTGAGGCTGTGAAAGGGAGATTTCATGGATTTAAGGAAGTGATTCACAGGACAACTTGACCAACAAGCTTTTAGGCAGGAATTTGCCTCAGTATTATTGACTGATACAGTTACTGACTGATAGAGTTACTGACTGATAGTTACTGACTGACAGACTTACTGACTGATAGAGTTACTGACTGATAGTTACTGACTGACAGACTTACTGACTGATAGAGTTACTGACTGATAGAGTTACTGACTGACAGACTTACTGACTGATAGAGTTACTGACTGATAGAGTTACTGACTGACAGACTTACTGATCAAGTTACTGACCAATAGTTACTGACTGACTGATAGAGTTACTGACTGACAGAGACTTACTGACTGATAGAGTTACTGACTGATAGAGTTACTAGCTGATAGAGACTTACTGACTGATAGAGTTACTGACTGATAAGAGTTACGGACTGACTGAGAGAGACTGATAGAAAGCTACTGACTGATAGTTACTGACTGACAGTTACTGACTGACTCATAGTTACTGACTGCTTGGCTGAAAGTTACTGACTGACTATGATTGGTTAAGCACGCTATGTGTGCCAGTAGTGTCAGTCTGTCTTTAAACTCAGAATTCAGACTTTTTTCTGAGAACTCAAATTTGTCCCATGTGACCCTAATCCTCTTCCGTACAAATCCGTCAACTCAAAGGATGTGGTGTTGACCAGGTCAGGATCTCTAATAATGCTTTCAAATGGGATTAAGCTGTGGTAAGTATTCTCTTCAGACATTTTCAATTACTCTTGACTTGACACTAGTCTTGACACTAGTCTAGATAGTTTGGTCTAGTCTCATCTGCCAGTCTAGTCTAACTAGTGTAGTCAAGTTTGTCTTATTTTAGGATTAAGTTTAAATTAGCATTTATTTTCTTTTAATCAATTTTAGCTCTGTGTATAGCTTAGTTTAGGTTAGTTAGCATAGTGTAGCTTACTTTACCGTAGCTTAGTCTAGACAGACAGATTGAATCGAGTGTAGACACTAGTCTAGATAGTCCAGTCTCTAGCTAATTTATTGGATTTTTAACTTAGTTTAAGTTTGTTAGAGTATTGTAGTTCATTTTAGACTAGTCCAGATATATAGTCTAGACTATCTAGATGTCTAGATAGTTTAGTCTTATCTGCCTAGTCTAGTCTAGCTAGTGTATTTAGTCTAGATCTAGTCTAGATCATCTAAATTGTCTAGTCTAGACACTAGTCTAGATAGTCTTGATGCTAAGAGCGATAATCAGTATTTGTTTCTGTGAACTGTTCAAAACGTTTGCAGCCATTTTGGCAGCGTCTTCATGCACAAAATCACTCCACAAGCTGTCATACTCGTATCATAATATGTATGAGGTTGAAACATGACTATCAAACTTGGAACACACATCCGCAAACATGAACTCTAATCAACAACTGAAAAGCCACATGCACGTTTGTGCACAGCGTGCGGCAATGTTACGACACAAACTGCAAACTTGCGTAGATTTGTTGGTTGTGAAGTACTTGTAAATGTGCAACACGTTTTAGAAACATGAAAATATTTGACAACAAATGCGTTTTAAAGTTGTGAGCTATAATCACTATTTCCTTTGATGAATAATTGAAAATGTTTGCCACCGTTTTTGGCAATATCTAATGTACTGAAACAAGAAACTCCCCAAATATGTTGTACTTGTATTATAAGATGTGTGAGGTTGTAACACCACTGGCAAGCTTACTTTGCAAGTAATGTTACGAGAAAGCTATGATCAAAAAATGAATATTTAATGTTGAATATACCTCTTTAAAAGAATCAACCGGTTCAAAGAACAGACAGCGCTTCATAGTTTGAACTGTGAGGCGTAACGTGAAGTGGAACAACATTTTCACCTTGCTGTTTCATCATCTTGTACATGTGTATCGGAGGACGCTATTCTTCCAGCCATATGGATGCCTTAATATTCCAAACTTTTGTAACGTGTTGCCGAATGGAATTTACATTTCAAATTCTGCATGTTCATTTTTTTCACAACAATTTTTTGCACACTTGCAACTATTTTATGAGCATCTGCAGAATTAGCAGGAAGGTAAGCAGTCACCTGTCTTATCTGACCACCTCTCTGACTAACCTGTCTAACTACTTGTCTGAGCCATCTACCTCTCTAACAAATCACCTGTCTAACTTCCCACATGTCTAACATACCACATGTCTAACTGACCACCTGTCTAGCTGACTAATCTGTTTAACAAATCACCTGTCTAACTAACTGAGCTGTCTAGCTACCTGTCTAACAAATCACATCTAACAGCTTATCTGTCTCACAAACTACCTGTCTAACAAATCACCCGTCTACCTGGCCACCTGTCTGACTGAGCTGTCAAACTAATCACCCGTCTACCTGGCCACCTGTCTGACCTATATCATTACCTGTCTAACTAACCTAACTGTCTAACAAATCACTTGTCTATCTGACCACTTGTCTAACTGATTGAGCTGTCTACTACTTGTCTAACTGACCACCTGTCTAGCTGACTAATCTGTCCAACAAATCACCTGTCTAACTGACCACCTGTCTAACTGAGCTGTCTAACTGACTGAGCTGTCTACCTGTCTAACGAATCACCTGTCTAACTGACCACCTGTCTAACTGAGCTGTCTAACTGACTGAGCTGTCTACCTGTCTAACTAACCACCTATCTAACTGAGCTGTCTGTCTAACGAATCACATCTAATTGACTAATCTGTCTCACAAACTACCTCTCTAACAAATCACCTGTCTAACTGACCACATGTCTGACTGAGCTGTCAAACTAATCACCCATCTAACTGGCCACCTGTCTGGCCTATATAATTACCTGTCTAACTAACCAACTGTCTAACAAATCACCTGTCTAACTGACTGAGCTGTCTAAGTACCTGTCTAACTAGTCACCGGTCTGTGTGATAAAGATTCCTGCTAATTCTGCAAGATGTTGTAGAAGACCAAAGGAAATTTCAGAGAACATTGCAAATCTGCGGAAGAGGATTAGGGCCACATGTGAAACATTTATTTGAGGTCTGAGCTCAACGTCAGGACAAAGTCAGAATTCTGACCTTAAACTCAGAATTCTGACTTTGTCAATATTCTGACTTTTTTCTGAGAACTCAAATTTTCCACATGTGACCCTAATCCTCTTCTGTACAAATCCGTCAACTCAAAGGATGTGGTGTTGACCAGGTCAGGATCTCTAATATTGCTTTCAGTTGATGGGATTAAGCTGTGGGAGATGGTAAGTATTCCCTTCATACATTTTCAATTACTCTTGACTTGACACTAGTACTAGTCTAGATAGTTTAGTCTAGTCTCATCTGCCAAGTCTAGTCTAGCTAGGGCAGTCAAGTTTGGTTTAGTTTAGGATTACCTTTAAATTAGCATTTATTTTCTTTTAATCAATTTTAGCTCTGTGTATAGCTTAGTTTAGGTTAGTTAGCATAGTGTATCTTAGTTTACCGTAGCTTAGTCTAGACAGACAGATTTGAATCGAGTGTAGACACTAGTCTAGATAGTCCAGTCTCTAGCTAATTTATTGGATTTTTAACTTAGTTTAAGTTTGTTAGAGTATTGTAGTTCATTTTAGACTAGTCCAGATATATAGTCTAGACTATCTAGATGTCTAGATAGTTTAGTCTTATCTGCCTAGTCTAGTCTAGCTAGTGTATTTAGTCTAGATCTAGTCTAGATCATCTAGATTGTCTAGTCTAGACACTAGTCTAGATAGTCTTGATGCTAAGAGCGATAATCAATATTTCTTTCTGTGAATTGTTCAAAACGTTTGCAGCCATTTTGGCAGCGTCTTCATGCACAAAATCACTCCACAAGCTGTCATACTCGTATCATAATATGTATGAGGTTGAAACATGACTATCAAACTTGGAACACACATCCGCAACTGTGAACTCTAATCAACAACTGAAAAGCCACATGCACGTTTGTGCACAGCGTGCGGCAATGTTACGACACAAACTGCAAACTTGCGTAGATTTGTTGGTTGTGAAGTACTTGTAAATGTGCAACACGTTTTAGAAACATGAAAATATTTGACAACAAATGCGTTTTAAAGTTGTGAGCTATAATCAATATTTCCTTTGATGAATAATTGAAAATGTTTGCCACCGTTTTTGGCAATATCTAATGTACTGAAACAAGAAACTCCCCAAATATGTTGTACTTGTATTATAAGATGTGTGAGGTTGTAACACCACTGGCAAGATTACTTTGCAAGTAATGTTACGAGAAAGCTATGATCAAAAAATGAATATGTAATGTTGAATATACCTCTTTAAAAGAATCAACCGGTTCAAAGAACAGACAGCGCTTCATAGTTTGAACTGTGAGGCGTAACGTGAAGTGGAACAACATTTTCACCTTGCTGTTTCATCATCTTGTACATGTGTATCGGAGGACGCTATTCTTCCAGCCATATGGATGCCTTAATATTCCAAACTTTTGTAACGTGTTGCCGAATGGAATTTACATTTCAAATTCTGCATGTTCATTTTTTTCACAACAATTTTTTGCACACTTGCAACTATTTTATGAGCATCTGCAGAATTAGCAGGAAGGTAAGCAGTCACCTGTCTTATCTGACCACCTCTCTGACTAACCTGTCTAACTACTTGTCTGAGCCATCTACCTGTCTAATGAGTCACCTGTCTAACTGACCACATGTCTGACTGAGCTGTCAAACTAATCACCCATCTAACTGGCCACCTGTCTGGCCTATATAATTACCTGTCTAACTAACCAACTGCCTAACAAATCACCTGTCTAACTGACTGAGCTGTCTAAGTACCTGTCTAACTAGTCACCGGTCTGTGTGATAAAGATTCCTGCTAATTCTGCAAGATGTTGTAGAAGACCAAAGGAAATTTCAGAGAACATTGCAAATCTGCGGAAGAGGATTAGGGCCACATGTGAAACATTTATTTCAGGTCTGAGCTCAAAGTCAGGACAAAGTCAGAATTCTGACCTTAAACTCAGAATTCTGACTTTGTCAATATTCTGACTTTTTTCTGAGAACTCAAATTTTCCACATATGGCCCTAATCCTCTTCTGTACAAATCCGTCAACTCAAAGGATGTGGTGTTGACCAGGTCAGGATCTCTAATATTGCTTTCAGTTGATGGGATTAAGCTGTGGGAGATGGTAAGTATTCTCTTCATACATTTTCAATTACTCTTGACTTGACACTAGTACTAGTCTAGATAGTTTAGTCTAGTCTCATCTGCCAAGTCTAGTCTAGCTAGGGCAGTCAAGTTTGGTTTAGTTTAGGATTACCTTTAAATTAGCATTTATTTTCTTTTAATCAATTTTAGCTCTGTGTATAGCTTAGTTTAGGTTAGTTAGCATAGTGTATCTTAGTTTACCGTAGCTTAGTCTTGACAGACAGATTGAATCGAGTGTAGACACTAGTCTAGATAGTCCAGTCTCTAGCTAATTTATTGGATTTTTAACTTAGTTTAAGTTTGTTAGAGTATTGTAGTTCATTTTAGACTAGTCCAGATATATAGTCTAGACTATCTAGATGTCTAGATAGTTTAGTCTTATCTGCCTAGTCTAGTCTAGCTAGTGTATTTAGTCTAGATCTAGTCTAGATCATCTAGATTGTCTAGTCTAGACACTAGTCTAGATAGTCTTGATGCTAAGAGCGATAATCAATATTTCTTTCTGTGAATTGTTCAAAACGTTTGCAGCCATTTTGGCAGCGTCTTCATGCACAAAATCACTCCACAAGCTGTCATACTCGTATCATAATATGTATGAGGTTGAAACATGACTATCAAACTTGGAACACACATCCGCAAACGTGAACTCTAATCAACAACTGAAAAGCCACATGCACGTTTGTGCACAGCGTGCGGCAATGTTACGACACAAACTGCAAACTTGCGTAGATTTGTTGGTTGTGAAGTACTTGTAAATGTGCAACACGTTTTAGAAACATGAAAATATTTGACAACAAATGCGTTTTAAAGTTGTGAGCTATAATCACTATTTCCTTTGATGAATAATTGAAAATGTTTGCCACTGTTTTTGGCAATATCTAGTGTACTGAAACAAGAAACTCCCCAAATATGTTGTACTTGTATTATAAGATGTGTGAGGTTGTAACACCACTGGCAAGCTTACTTTGCAAGTAACGTTACGAGAAAGCTATGATCAAAAAATGAATATTTAATGTTGAATATACCTCTTTAAAAGAATCAACCGGTTCAAAGAACAGACAGCGCTTCATAGTTTGAACTGTGAGGCGTAACGTGAAGTGGAACAACATTTTCACCTTGCTGTTTCATCATCTTGTACATGTGTATCGGAGGACGCTATTCTTCCAGCCATATGGATGCCTTAATATTCCAAACTTTTGTAACGTGTGGCCGAATGGAATTTACATTTCAAATTCTGCATGTTCATTTTTTTCACAACAATTTTTTGCACACTTGCAACTATTTTATGAGCATCTGCAGAATTAGCAGGAAGGTAAGCAGTCACCTGTCTTATCTGACCACCTCTCTGACTAACCTGTCTAACTACTTGTCTGAGCCATCTACCTGTCTAATGAATCACCTGTCTAACTGACCACCTGTCTAGCTACCTGTTTAATGAATCACGTCTAACAAACAACCTCTCTAACAAATCACCTGTCTAACTTCCCACATGTCTAACTGACCACCTGTCTAGCTGACTAATCTGTCTAACAAATCACCTGTCTAACTAACTGAGCTGTCTAGCTACCTGTCTAACGAATCACATCTAACAGCTTATCTGTCTCACAAACTACCTGTCTAACAAATCCCCCGTCTACCTGGCCACCTGTCTGACCTATATCATTACCTGTCTAACTAACCTGTCTAACAAATCACTTGTCTATCTGACCACTTGCCTAATTGATTGAGCTGTCTACTACTTGTCTAACTGACCACCTGTCTAGCTGACTAATCTGTCCAACAAATCACCTGTCTAACTGACCACCTGTCTAACTGAGCTGTCTAACTGACTGAGCTTTCTACCTGTCTAACGAATCACCTATCTAACTTCCCACATGTCTAACTGACCACCTGTCTAACTACCTGTCTAATGAATCAGGTCTAACTGACTAACCTGTTTAACTATCTGTCTAACTAATCACTTGTCTAACTGAGCTGTCTATCTGTCTAACGAATCACATCTAATTGACTAATCTGTCTCACAAACTACCTCTCTAACAAATCACCTGTCTAACTGACCACGTCTGACTGAGCTGTCAAATTAATCACCCGTCTACCTGGCCACCTGTCTGACCTATATCATTACCTGTCTAACTAACCTGTCTAACAAATCACTTGTCTAACTGACCACCTGTCTAGCTGACTAATCTGTCCAGCAAATCACCTGTGTAACTGACCACCTGTCTAACTGAGCTGTCTAACTGACTGAGCTGTCTACCTGTCTAACGAATTACCTGTCTAACTGACCACCTGTCTGACTGAGCTGTCTAACTAATCACCTGTCTAACTAATCACCTGTCTAATTGACCATTGGTCTAACTGACCGCCTGTCTACCTACCTGTCTAATGAATCATGTCTGACTAACCTGTCCAACTATCTGTCTAACTAATCACTTGTCTAACTAACCACCTATCTAACTGAGCTGTCTAACGAATCACGTCTAATTGACTAATCTGTCTCACAAACTACCTCTCTAACAAATCACCTGTCTAACTGACCACGTCTGACTGAGCTGTCAAACTAATCACCCTTCTAACTGGCCACCTGTCTGGTCTATATAATTACCTGTCTAACTAACCAACTGTCTAACAAATCACCTGTCTAACTGACTGAGCTGTCTAAGTACCTGTCTACCTAGTCACCGGTCTGTGTGATAAAGATTCCTGCTAATTCTGCAAGATGTTGTAGAAGACCAAAGTAAATTTCAGAGAACATTGCAAAGCTACGGAAGAGGATTAGGGCCACATGTGAAACATTTATTTGAGGTTTGAGCTCAAAGTCAGGACAAAGTCACAATTCTGACCTTAAACTCAGAATTCTGACTTTAATGTCAGAATTATGACTTTCTTCTAAGAGCGCAAATTTTTCACATGTGGCCCTAATCCTCTTCCGTACAAATCCGTCAACTCAAGGGATGTGGTGTTGACCAGGTCAGGATCTCTAATATTGCTTTCAGTTGATGGGATTAAGCTGTGGGAGATGGTAAGTATTCTCTTCAGACATTTTCAATTACTCTTGACTTGACACTAGTACTAGTCTAGATAGTTTAGTCTAGTCTCATCTGCCAAGCCTAGTCTAGCTAGGGCAGTCAAGTTTGGCTTAGTTTAGGATTAACTTTAAATTAGCATTTATTTTCTTTTAATCAATTTTAGCTCTGTGTATATCTTAGTTTAGGTTAGTTAGCATAGTGTATCTTAGTTTACCGTAGCTTAGTCTTGAAAGACAGATTGAATCGAGTGTAGACACTAGTCTAGCTAGTCCAGTCTCGCTAGTGGTGACTGAAGGTAGTGTGGGGTTACAGTCCTACTGTGAGCCTCGTTATCAACTTTAGCTTCAAAGTTACAATGGATTGTTTCAGAAATACATGTAATACACTTAAGCTTTTTCTCTCATGAAACACCAAGCCAACAACTTCCTTCTCTTTGCCCTCAGCCTCATCGCCTGGAGATAAACATTCCTGCTAATTCTGCAAGATGTTCTAGAAGACCAAAGGAAATTTCAGAGAACATTGCAACTCTGCGGAAGAGGATTAGGGCCACATGTGAAAGATTTATTTGAGATCTGAGCTCAAAGTCAGGACAAAGTCTGACTTTGTCAGTATTCTGACTTTTTTCTGAGAATTCAAATTTGTCACATGTGACCCTAATCCTCTTCTGCACCTGTCTAACTGACCACCTGTCTGACTGAGCTATCTAACTAGTCACCGGTCTAACTAATCACCTGGGGTAGCAGAGATCATTAACAGTGCAACCACCCCGTCTGTGACCAAGTGGTTTCTCCTGAATCCCGATCCGTTACGAGTCCTCTGCTCCTGCATGATGCTTTCGGATTAGGTCATGTATGCACTGATCTCTGCCGAACTGCTCAGGTGTGTTCTCACGGGCTCAGGGGCTAGCAAGAGTCCTCAAAGAATGCGCCGCAGACCTGGCCAGTCTTTTCAGCCTCTTCCAACTCCTTTTCTCTCGTGGCATGTTCCCTGAACAATGGAAAACTGCCAGAGTGATCCCAATCCATAAAAGGTACTCAAAATCAGATCCATCAAAGTACCGTCCCATATCCCTGCTCACTGTCATCAGCAAAGTGATGGAATCCGCTTCTCTTTACCCTCAGCCTCATCACCTGGAGATAAACATTCCTGCTAATTCTGCAAGATGTTCTAGAAGACCAAAGGAAATTTCAGAGAACATTGCAACTCTGCGGAAGAGGATTAGGGCCACACGTGAAACATTTATTTGAATTTTATTTACCACATGTGGCCCTAATCCTCTTCCGTACAAATCCGTCAACTCAAAGGATGTGGTGTTGACCAAGTCAGGATCTCTAATAATGCTTTCAATTGATAGGATTAAGATGTGGGAGATGGTAAGTATTCTCTTCAGACATTTTCATTTACTCTTGACTCGACACTAGTCTAGATAGTTTAGTCTAGTCTCATCTGCCAGTCTAGTCTAACTAGTGTAGTCAAGTTTGGCTTAGTTTAGGATTAAGTTTAAATTAGCATTTATTTTCTTTTAATCAATTTTAGCTCTGTGTATAGCTTAGTTTAGGTTAGTTAGCATAGTGTAGTTTAGTTTACCGTAGCTTAGTCTAGACAGACAGATTGAATAGAGTGTAGACACTAGTCTAGATAGTCCAGTCTCTAGCTAATTTATTGGATTTTTAACTTAGTTTAAGTTTGTTAGAGTATTGTAGTTCATTTTAGACTAGTCCAGATGTATAGTCTAGACTATCTAGATGTCTAGATAGTTTAGTCTTATCTGCCTAGTCTAGTCTAGCTAGTGTATTTAGTCTAGATCTAGTCTAGATCATCTAGATTGTCTAGTCTAGACACTAGTCTAGATAGTCTTGATGCTAAGAGTGATAATCAATATTTCTTTCCGTGAATTGTTCAAAACGTTTGCAGCCATTTTGGCAGCGTCTTCATGCACAAAATCACTCCACAAGCTGTCATACTCGTATCATAATATGTATGAGGTTGAAACATGACTATCAAACTTGGAACACACATCCGCAAACGTGAACTCTAATCAACAACTGAAAAGCCACAAGCACGTTTGTGCACAGCGTGCGGCAATGTTACGACACAAACTGCAAACTTGCGTAGATTTGTTGGTTGTGAAGTACTTGTAAATGTGCAACATGTTTTAGAAACATGAAAATATTTGACAACAAATGCATTTTAAAGTTGTGAGCTATAATCACTATTTCCTTTGATGAATAATTGAAAATGTTTGCCACCGTTTTTGGCAATATCTAGTGTACTGAAACAAGAAACTCCCAAAATATGTTGTACTTGTATTATAAGATGTGTGAGGTTGTAACACCACTGGCAAGCTTACTTTGCAAGTGATGTTACGAGAAAGCTATGATCAAAAAATGAATATGTAATGTTGAATATACCTCTTTAAAAGAATCAACCGGTTCAAAGAACAGACAGCGCTTCATAGTTTGAACTGTGAGGCGTAACGTGAAGTGGAACAACATTTTCACCTTGCTGTTTCATCATCTTGTACATGTGTATCGGAGGACGCTATTCTTCCAGTCATATGGATGCGTTAATATTCCAAACTTTTGTAACGTGTTGCCGAATGGAATTTACATTTCAAATTCTGCATGTTCATTTTTTTCGCAACAATTTTTTGCACACTTGCAACTATTTTATGAGCATCTGCAGAATTAGCAGGAAGGTAAGCAGTCACCTGTCTTATCTGACCACCTCTCTGACTAACCTGTCTAACTACTTGTCTGAGCCATCTACCTCTCTAATGAATCACCTGTCTAACTGACCACCTGTCTAACTACCTGTCTAATGAATCACGTCTAACAAATCACCTGTCTGACAAATCACCTGTCTAACTTCCCACATGTCTAACATACCACATGTCTAACTGAGCTGTCTAGCTACCTGTCTAACAAATCACCTGTGTAACTGACCACATGTCTGACTGAGCTGTCAAACTAATCACCCGTCTACCTGGCCACCTGTCTGATCTATATCATTACCTGTCTACTAACTAACTAACTTAACTGTCTAACAAATCACTTGTCTATCTGACCACTTGTCTAACTGATTGAGCTGTCTACTACTTGTCTAACTGACCACCTGTCTGACTGTGCTGTCTAACTAATCACCTGTCTAACTTACTAACCTGTCTAACAATTCACCTGTCTAATATACCACATGTCTAACTGACCACCTGTCTAGCTGACTAATCTGTCTAACAAATCACCTGTCTAACTGACCACATGTCTGACTGAGCTGTCAAACTAATCACCCGTCTACCTGGCCACCTGTCTGACCTATATCTTTACCTGTCTAACTAACCTGTCTAACAATTCACTTGTCTATCTGACCACCTGTCTGACTGATTGAGCTGTCTACTACTTGTCTAACTGACCACCTGTCTAGCTGACTAATCGGTCCAACAAATCACCTGTCTAACTGGCCACCTGTCTGATCTATATCATTACCTGTCTAACTAACCTAACTGTCTAACAAATCACTTGTCTATCTGACCACCTGTCTAGTTGATTAATCTGTCCAACAAATCACCTGTCTAACAGACCACCTGTCTAACTGAGCTGTCTACCTGTCTAACGAATCACCTGTCTAACTGACCACCTGTCTGACTGAGCTGTCTAACTAATCACCTGTCTAACTGACCACCTGTCTAACTGACTAACCTGTCTAATGAATCACCTGTCTAACTGACCACCTGTCTACCTACCTGTCCAATGAATCATGTCTGACTAACCTGTCCAACTATCTGTCTAACTAATCACTTGTCTAACTAACCACCTATCTAACTGAGCTGTCTGTCTAACGAATCACGTCTAATTGACAAATCTGTCTCACAAACTACCTCTCTAACAAATCACCTGTCTAACTGACCACATGTCTGACTGAGCTGTCAAACTAATCACCCGTCTAACTGGCCACCTGTCTGGCCTATATAATTACCTGTCTAACTAACCAACTGTCTGACAAATCACCTGTCTAACTGACTGAGCTGTCTAAGTACCTGTCTAACTAGTCACTGGTCTGTGTGATAAAGATTCCTGCTAATTCTGCATGATGTTGTAGAAGACCAAAGGAAATTTCAGACAACATTGCAAAGCTACGGAAGAGGATTAGGGCCACATGTGAAACATTTATTTGAGGTTTGAGCTCAACGTCAGGACAAAGACAAAGTGTGGCCCTAATCCTCTTCCGTACAAATCCAACTCAAGGGATGTGGTGTTGACCAGATCAGGATCTCTAATATTGCTTTCAATTGATGGGATTAAGCTGTGGGAGATGGTAAGTATTCTCTTCAGACATTTTCAATTACTCTTGACTTGACACTAGTACTAGTCTAGATAGTTTAGTCTAATCTCATCTGCCAAGTCTAGTCTAGCTAGGGCAGTCAAGTTTGGCTTAGTTTAGGATTAACTTTAAATTAGCATTTATTTTCTTTTAATCAATTTTAGCTCTGTGTATATCTTAGTTTAGGTTAGTTAGCATAGTGTATCTTAGTTTACCGTAGCTTAGTCTTGACAGACAGATTGAATCGAGTGTAGACACTAGTCTAGATAGTCCAGTCTCGCTAGTGGTGCCTGAAGGTAGTGTGGGGTTACAGTCCTACTGTGAGCCTCATTATCAGCTTTAGCTTCAAAGTTACAATGGATTGTTTCAGAAATACATGTAATACACTTAAGCTTTTTCTCTCATGAAACACCAAGCCAACAACTTCCTTCTCTTTGCCCTCAGCCTCATCACCTGGAGATAAACATTCCTGCTAATTCTGCAAGATGTTCTAGAAGACCAAAGGAAACTTTCAGAGAACACTGCAACTCTGCAGAAGAGGATTAGGGCCACATGTGAAACATTTATATGAGGTCTGAGCTCAGAGTCAGGACAAAGTCAGAATTCTGACCTTACACTCAGAATTCTGACTTTGTCAGTATTCTGAATTTCTGAGAATTCAAATTTGTCACATGTGGCCCTAATCCTTTTCTGCACCTGTCTAACTGACCACCTGTCTGACTGAGCTGTCTAACTAGTCACCGGTCTAACTAATCACCTGGGGTAGCAGAGATCATTAATAGTGCGACCACCCCGTCCGTGACCAAGTGGTTTCTCCTGAAACCCGATCCGTTACGAGTCCTCTGCTCCTGCATGATGCTTTCGGATTAGGTCATGTATCCACTGATCTCTGCCGGAATCAAATCTGCGGAAGAGGATTAGGGCCACATGTGAAACATTTATTTCAGGTCTGAGCTCAACGTCAGGACAAAGTCAGAATTCTGACCTTAAACTCAGAATTCTGACTTTGTCAGTATTCTGACTTTTTTCTGAGAACTCAAATTTGCCACATGTGGCCCTAATCCTCTTCCGTACAAATCCGTCAACTCAAAGGATGTGGTGTTGACCAGGTCAGGATCTCTAATATTGCTTTCAGTTGATGGGATTAAGCTGTGGGAGATGGTAAGTATTCTCTTCAGACATTTTCAATTACTCTTGACTTGACACTAGTACTAGTCTAGATAGTTTAGTCTAATCTCATCTGCCAGTCTAGTCTAAGTAGTGTAGTCAAGTTTGGCTTAGTTTAGGATTAACTTTAAATTAGTATTTATTTTCTTTTAATCAATTTTAGCTCTGTGTATAGCTTAGTTTAGGTTAGTTAGCATAGTGTAGCTTAGTTTACCATAGCTTAGTCTAGACAGACAGATTGAATCGAGTGTAGACACTAGTCTAGATAGTCCAGTCTCTAGCTAATTTATTGGATTTTTAACTTAGTTTAAGTTTGTTAGAGTATTGTAGTTCATTTTAGACTAGTCCAGATATATAGTCTAGACCAGGGGTACTCAAATACAAATCTTAAAGGTCCACAAAGAAAATTTTCAATTAGACAAAGGTCCGTTTATTAAGGTCAGTCAAGCTTTTAACGAATTATAATTAAATTATTAAATTAATAATATAAAATTAAATATAAAATATATATAATATAAAATTAAATTATATAAAATATATAAAATTAAATTAAATAAAATATAAAATTACATGTTAAATTAAATTAAATTAAAGCTACAAATCACCATTTCCCCATTATCCCCATCCCCCAAACCCGGTTCACACACCCAGCCACCAAAGGTGAATCAAACCATCCTAAGAATCAAAGTCCAAATAAGTCCAGAACTATTGTACATTGTGTCAAACACTGTTGCTTAATGAGAGAAGTGGCACCTTTGGTCTGCTGCCAAGACTTTGAACTTTGGCACAAAAGGTGTGATGACCAGGCAGAGACACTGATGCAAGTGTTCATTGGTGAGTCGGCTGCGGTACTCGTTCTTCACCGTGTTCATTGTTGAGAATGCAGACTCACTGCTGTAGGCTGGCCACCTTTGAACGCCATTTTAGATTGATTCACGTTCCAAATCTAGGCTAGTAGCTAACAGCTGACGAAACGAGCTGCGCTGTCAACTTGATTACACCGGCCTTTGTTCTCTTCTTTTGTAAAAATAAAGTTTGAAAAAAAAAGTGCGGCTCTACAGTATGACGTCGCGTCCGCGACTCACCGCTGTCATGGAGATGACGGGACGCTGAATGTGATTGGACCAAACCAAAGCAGAGTAGACGTCCTCACACAGACAGTGGAGCAGTCAGAGCGCTGCTTGCAGTGGAGAAAGCGGAGAATTTTGACTCGTTGCGTTGCGGCGAAGTCTCGCAGATAATACAAATAATACATATGAAAAGTATAATTTGCTCAGAGTCCGGAGACAGTTGTGGTTCGGTCCGGATCCGGACCGGAGTCCGGACTTTGAGGATGACTGGTCTAGACTATCTAGATGTCTAGATAGTTTAGTCTTATCTGCCTAGTCTAGTCTAGCTAGTGTATTTAGTCTAGATCTAGTCTAGATCATCTAGATTGTCTAGTCTAGACACTAGTCTAGATAGTCTTGATGCTAAGAGCAATAATCAATATTTCTTTCTGTGAATTATTCAAAATGTTTGCAGCCATTTTGGCAGCGTCTTCATGCACAAAATCACTCTACAAGCTGTCATACTCGTATCATAATATGTATGAGGTTGAAACATGACTATCAAACTTGGAACACACATCCGCAAACGTGAACTCTAATCAACAACTGAAAAGCCACATGCACGTTTGTGCACAGCGTGCGGCAATGTTACGACACAAACTGCAAACTTGCGTAGATTTGTTGGTTGTGAAGTACTTGTAATGTGCAACACGTTTTAGAAACATGAAAATATTTGATAACAAATGCGTTTTAAAGTTGTGAGCTATAATCAATATTTCCTTTGATGAATAATTGAAAATGTTTGCCACCGTTTTTGGCAATATCTAGTGTACTGAAACAAGAAACTCCCAAAATATGTTGTACTTGTATTATAAGATGTGTGAGGTTGTAACACCACTGGCAAGCTTACTTTGCAAGTGATGTTACGAGAAAGCTATGATCAAAAAATGAATATTTCATGTTGAATATACCTCTTTAAAAGAATCAACCGGTTCAAAGAACAGACAGCGCTTCATAGTTTGAACTGTGAGGCGTAACGTGAAGTGGAACAACATTTTCACCTTGCTGTTTCATCGTCTTGTACATGTGTATCGGAGGACGCTATTCTTCCAGCCATATGGATGCGTTAATATTCCAAACTTTTGTAACGTGTGGCCGAATGGAATTTACATTTCAAATTCTGCATGTTCATTTTTTTTGCAACAATCTTTTGCACACTTGCAACTATTTTATGAGCATCTGCAGAATTAGCAGGAAGGTAAGCAGTCACCTGTCTTATCTGACCACCTCTCTGACTAACCTGTCTAACTGCTTGTCTGAGCCATCTACCTGTCTAATGAGTCACCTGTCTAACTGACCACATGTCTGACTGAGCTGTCAAACTAATCACCCGTCTAACTGGCCACCTGTCTGGCCTATATAATTACCTGTCTAACTAACCAACTGCCTAACAAATCACCTGTCTAACTTCCCACATGTCTAACTGACCACCTGTCTAACTGACCGAGCTATCTAGCTACCTGTCTAACAAATCACCTGTGTAACTGGCCACATGTCTGACTGAGCTGTCAAACTAATCACCCGTCTACCTGGCCACCTGTCTGATCTATATCATTACCTGTCTAACTAACTTAACTGTCTAACAAATCACTTGTCTATCTGACCACTTGTCTAACTGACTGAGCTGTCTACTACTTGTCTAACTGACCACCTGTCTGACTGTGCTGTTTAACTAATCACCTGTCTAACTAATCACCTGTCTAACTTACTAACCTGTCTAATGAATTACCTGTCTAACTGACTACCTGTCTAACTGACTAACCGGTCTAACAAATCACCTGTCTAATATACCACATGTCTAACTGACCACCTGTCTAGCTGATTAATCTGTCTAACAAATCACATGTCTAACTGACCACCTGTCTAACTGAGCTGTCTGACTGACTGAGCTGTCTACCTGTCTAACGAATCACCTGTCTAACTGACCACCTGTCTGACTGAGCTGTCTAACTAATCACCTGTCTAATTGACCACCTGTCTAACTGACTAACCTGTCTAATGAATCACCTGTCTAACTGACCACCTCTCTAACTACCTGTCCAATGAATCATGTCTGACTAACCTGTCTAACTATCTGTCTAACTAATCACTTGTCTAAATGACCACCTATCTAACTGAGCTGTCTGTCTAATGAATCACATCTAATTGACTAATCTGTCTCACAAACTACCTCTCTAACAAATCACCTGTCTAACTAACCACGTCTGACTGAGCTGTCAAATTAATCACCCGTCTACCTGGCCACCTGTCTAACCTATATCATTACCTGTCTAACTAACCTG
Organism: Centroberyx affinis; assembly: GCF_046629955.1. Classification (NCBI taxonomy): domain Eukaryota; kingdom Metazoa; phylum Chordata; class Actinopteri; order Beryciformes; family Berycidae; genus Centroberyx; species Centroberyx affinis. Next base: position 71,396 of record NW_027279629.1, read on the forward strand.
TCTAACAAATCACTTGTCTAACTGACCACCTGTCTAGCTGACTAATCTGTCCAACAAATCACCTGTGTAACTGACCACCTGTCTAACTGAGCTGTCTAACTGACTGAGCTGTCTACCTGTCTAACGAATCACCTGTCTAACTGACCACCTGTCTGACTGAGCTGTCTAACTAATCACCTGTCTAATTGACCATTGGTCTAACTGACCGCCTGTCTACCTACCTGTCAAATGAATCATGTCTGACTAACTTGTCCAACTATCTGTCTAACTAATCACTTGTCTAACTAACCACCTATCTAACTGAGCTGTCTGTCTAACGAATCACGTCTAATTGACTAATCTGTTGCACAAACTACCTCTCTAACAAATCACCTGTCTGACCACATGTCTGACTGAGCTGTCAAACTAATCACCCATCTAACTGGCCACCTGTCTGGCCTATATAATTACCTGTCTAACTAACCAACTGTCTAACAAATCACCTGTCTAACTGACTGAGCTGTCTAAGTACCTGTCTACCTAGTCACTGGTCTGTGTGATAAAGATTCCTGCTAATTCTGCAAGATGTTGTAGAAGACCAAAGTAAATTTCAGAGAACATTGCAAAGCTACGGAAGAGGATTAGGGCCACATGTGAAACATTTATTTGAGGTTTGAGCTCAAAGTCAGGACAAAGTCACAATTCTGACCTTAAACTCTGAATTCTGACTTTAATGTCAGAATTATGACTTTCTTCTAAGAACGCAAATTTTTCACATATGGCCCTAATCCTCTTCCGTACAAATCCGTCAACTCAAGGGATGTGGTGTTGACCAGGTCAGGATCTCTAATATTGCTTTCAATTGATGGGATTAAGCTGTGGGAGATGGTAAGTATTCTCTTCAGACATTTTCAATTACTCTTGACTTGACACTAGTACTACTCTAGATAGTTTAGTCTAGTCTCATCTGCCAAGCCTAGTCTAGCTAGGGCAGCCAAGTTTGGCTTAGTTTAGGATTAACTTTAAATTAGCGTTTATTTTCTTTTAATCAATTTTAGCTCCGTGTATATCTTAGTTTAGGTTAGTTAGCATAGTGTATCTTAGTTTACCGTAGCTTAGTCTTGAAAGACAGATTGAATCGAGTGTAGACACTAGTCTAGCTAGTCCAGTCTCGCTAGTGGTGCCTGAAGGTAGTGTGGGGTTACAGTCCTACTTTGAGCCTCGTTATCAACTTTAGCTTCAAAGTTACAATGGATTGTTTCAGAAATACATGTAATACACTTAAGCTTTTTCTCTCATGAAACACCAAGCCAACAACTTCCTTCTCTTTGCCCTCAGCCTCATCGCCTGGAGATAAACATTCCTGCTAATTCTGCAAGATGTTCTAGAAGACCAAAGGAAATTTCAGAGAACATTGCAACTCTGCGGAAGAGGATTAGGGCCACATGTGAAACATTTATTTGAGGTCTGAGCTCAGAGTCAGGACAAAGTCAGAATTCTGACCTTACACTCAGAATTCTGACTTTGTCAGTATTCTGACTTTTTTCTGAGAATTCAAATTTGTCACATGTGACCCTAATCCTCTTCTGCACCTGTCTAACTGACCACCTGTCTGACTGGGCTGTCTAACTAATCACCGGTCTAACTAATCACCTGGGGTAGCAGAGATCATTAATAGTGCGACCACCCCGTCCTTGACCAAGTGGTTTCTCCTGAAACCCGGTCCGTTACGAGTCCTCTGCTCCTGCATGATGCTTTCGGATTAGGTCATGTATGCACTGATCTCTGCCGCACTGCTCAGGTGTGTTCTCACGGGCTCAGGGGCTAGCAAGAGTCCTCCAAGAATGCGCCGCAGACCTGGCCAGTCCTTTCAGCCTCTTCCAACTCCTTTTCTCTCGTGGCATGTTCCCTGAACAATGGAAAACTGCCAGAGTGATCCCAATCCATAAAAGGGACTCAAAATCAGATCCATCAAAGTACCGTCCCATATCCCTGCTCACTGTCATCAGCAAAGTGATGGAATCCGCTTCTCTTTGCCCTCAGCCTCATCACCTGGAGATAAACATTCCTGCTAATTCTGCAAGATGTTCTAGAAGGCCAAAGGAAATTTCAGAGAACATTGCAAATCTGCGGAAGAGGATTAGGGCCACGTGTGAAACATTTATTTCAGGTCTGAGCTCAAAGTCAGGACAAAGTCAGAATTCTGACCTTAAACTCAGAATTCTGATTTTGTCAGTATTCTGACTTTTTTCTGAGAACTCAAATTTACCACATGTGGCCCTAATCCTCTTCCGTACAAATCCGTCAACTCAAAGGATGTGTTGTTGACCAGGTCAGGATCTCTAATAATGCTTTCAATTGATGGGATTAAGCTGTAGGAGATGGTAAGTATTCTCTTCAGACATTTTCAATTACTCTTGACTTGACACTAGTACTAGTCTAGATAGTTTAGTCTAGTCTCATCTGCCAGTCTAGTCTAACTAGTGTAGTCAAGTTTGGCTTAGTTTAGGATTAAGTTTAAATGAGCATTTATTTTCTTTTAATCAATTTTAACTCAGTGTATATCTTAGTTTAGGTTAGTTAGCATAGTGTATCTTAGTTTACCGTAGCTTAGTCTAGACAGACAGATTGTATCGAGTGTAGACACTAGTCTAGATAGTCCAGTCTCTAGCTAATTTATTGGATTTTTAACTTAGTTTAAGTTTGTTAGAGTATTGTAGTTCATTTTAGACTAGTCCAGATATATAGTCTAGACTATCTAGATGTCTAGATAGTTTAGTCTTATCTGCCTAGTCTAGTCTAGCTAGTGTATTTAGTCTAGATCTAGTCTAGATCATCTAGATTGTCTAGTCTAGACACTAGTCTAGATAGTCTTGATGCTAAGAGCGATAATCAATATTTCTTTCTGTGAATTGTTCAAAACGTTTGCAGCCATTTTGGCAGCGTCTTCATGCACAAAATCACTCCACAAGCTGTCATACTCGTATCATAATATGTATGAGGTTGAAACATGACTATCAAACTTGGAACACACATCCGCAAACGTGAACTCTAATCAAAAACTGAAAAGCCACATGCACGTTTGTGCACAGCGTGCGGCAATGTTACGACACAAACTGCAAACTTGCGTAGATTTGTTGGTTGTGAAGTACTTGTAAATGTGCAACACGTTTTAGAAACATGAAAATATTTGACATCAAATGCATTTTAAAGTTGTGAGCTATAATCACTATTTCCTTTGATGAATAATTGAAAATGTTTTCCACCGTTTTTGGCAATATCTAGTGTACTGAAACAAGAAACTCCCAAAATATGTTGTACTTGTATTATAAGATGTGTGAGGTTGTAACACCACTGGCAAGCTTACTTTGCAAGCAACGTTACGAGAAAGCTATGATCAAAAAATGAATATTTAATGTTGAATATACCTCTTTAAAAGAATCAACCGGTTCAAAGAACAGACAGCGCTTCATAGTTTGAACTGTGAGGCGTAACGTGAAGTGGAACAACATTTTCACCTTGCTGTTTCATCATCTTGTACATGTGTATCGGAGGACGCTATTCTTCCGGTCATATGGATGCGTTAATATTCCAAACTTTTGTAACGTGTTGCCGAATGGAATTTACATTTCAAGTTCTGCATGTTCATTTTTTTCACAACAATCTTTTGCACACTTGCAACTATTTTATGAGCATCTGCAGAATTAGCAGGAAGGTAAGCAGTCACCTGTCTTATCTGACCACCTCTCTGACTAACCTGTCTAACTACTTGTCTGAGCCATCTACCTGTCTAATGAGTCACCTGTCTAACTGACCACCTGTCTAACTACCTGTCTAATGAATCACGTCTAACAAACAACCTGTCTAACAAATCACCTGTCTAACATTTCACATGTCTAACTGACCACCTGTCTGACTAATCTGTCTAACAAATCACCTAACTGACTGAGCTGTCTAGCTACCTGTCTAACAAATCACCTGTCTAACTGACCACATGTCTGACTGAGCTGTCTAACTAATCACCTGTCTAATTGACCACCTGTCTAATGAATCACCTGTCTAACTGACCACCTGTCTACCTACCTGTCTAATGAATCATTTCTGACTAACCTGTCTATCTGTCTAACTAATCACTTGTCTAACTGACCACCTATCTAACTGAGCTGTCTGTCTAACGAATCACGTCTAATTGACTAATCTGTCGCACAAACTACCTCTCTAACAAATCACCTGTCTAACTGACCACATGTCTGACTGAGCTGTCAAACTAATCACCCGTCTAACTGGCCACCTGTCTGGCCTATATAATTATCTGTCTAACTAACCAACTGCCTAACAAATCACCTGTCTAACTGACTGAGCTGTCTAAGTACCTGTCTAACTAGTCACTGGTCTGTGTGATAAAGATTCCTGCTAATTCTTCATGATGTTGTAGAAGACCAAAGTAAATTTCAGAGAACATTGCAAAGCTACGGACGAGGATTAGGGCCACATGTGAAACATTTATTTGAGGTTTGAGCTCAAAGTCAGGACAAAGTCACAATTCTGACCTTAAACTCAGAATTCTGACTTTATTGTCAGAATTATGATTTTCTTCTAAGAACGCAAATTTGTCACATGTGGCCCTAATCCTCTTCCGTACAAATCCAACTCAAGGGATGTGGTGTTGACCAGGTCAGGATCTCTAATATTGCTTTCAATTGATGGGATTAAGCTGTGGGAGATGGTAAGTATTCTCTTCAGACATTTTCAATTACTCTTGACTTGACACTAGTACTAGTCTAGATAGTTTAGTCTAGTCTCATCTGCCAAGTCTAGTCTAGCTAGGGCAGTCAAGTTTGGCTTAGGTTGGTATTAACTTTAAATTAGCATTTATTTTCTTTTAATCAATTTTAGCTCCGTGTATATCTTAGTTTAGCTTAGTTAGCATAGTGTATCTTAGTTTACCGTAGCTTAGTCTTGACAGACAGATTGAATCGAGTGTAGACACTAGTCTAGATAGACCAGTCTCGCTAGTGGTGCCTGAAGGTAGTGTGGGGTTACAGTCCTACTGTGAGCCTCGTTATCAGCTTTCGTTTCAAAGTTACAATGGATTGTTTCAGAAATACATGTAATACACTTAAGCTTTTTCTCTCATGAAACACCAAGCCAACAACTTCCTTCTCTTTGCCCTCAGCCTCATCACCTGGAGATAAACATTCCTGCTAATTCTGCAAGATGTTGTAGAAGACCAAAGGAAATTTCCGAGAACACTGCAACTCTGCAGAAGAGGATTAGGGCCACATGTGAAAGATTTATTTGAGGTCTGAGCTCAGAGTCAGGACAAAGTCAGAATTCTGACCTTACACTCAGAATTCTGACTTTGTCAGTATTCTGACTTTCCGAGAACTCAAATTTGTCACATGTGACCCTAATCCTTTTCTGCACCTGTCTAAATGACCACCTGTCTGACTGAGCTGTCTAACTAGTCACCGGTCTAACTAATCACCTGGGGTAGCAGAGATCATTAACAGTGCGACCACCCCGTCCTTGACCAAGTGGTTTCTCCTGAAACCCGATCCGTTACGAGTCCTCTGCTCCTGCATGATGCTTTCGGATTAGGTCATGTATGCACTGATCTCTGCCGCACTGCTCAGGTGTGTTCTCACGGGCTCAGGGGCTAGCAAGAGTCCTCAAAGAATGCGCCGCAGACCTGGCCAGTCCTTTCAGCCTCTTCCAACTCCTTTTCTCTCGTGGCATGTTCCCTGAACAATGGAAAACTGCCAGAGTGATCCCAATCCATAAAAGGGACTCAAAATCAGATCCATCAAAGTACCGTCCCATATCCCTGCTCACTGTCATCAGCAAAGTGATGGAATCCGCTTCTCTTTACCCTCAGCCTCATCACCTGGAGATAAACATTCCTGCTAATTCTGCAAGATGTTCTAGAAGACCAAAGGAAATTTCAGAGAACATTGCAAATCTGCGGAAGAGGATTAGAGCCACAAGTGAAACATTTATTTCAGGTCTGAGCTCAAAGTCAGGACAAAGTCAGAATTCTGACCTTAAACTCAGAATTCTGACTTTGTCAGTATTCTGACTTTTCTGTGAGAACTCAAATTTGCCACATGTGGCCCTAATCCTCTTCCGTACAAATCCGTCAACTCAAAGGATGTGTTGTTGACCAGGTCAGGATCTCTAATAATGCTTTCAGTTGGTGGGATTAAGATGTGGGAGATGGTAAGTATTCTCTTCAGATATTTTCAATTACTCTTGACACTAGTCTAGATAGTTTAGTCTAGTCTCATCTGCCAGTCTAGTCTAACTAGTGTAGTCAAGTTTGTCTTAGTTTAGGATTAACTTTAAATTAGCATTCATTTTCTTTTAATCAATTTTAGTTCTGTGTATAGCTTAGTTTAGGTTAGTTAGCATAGTGTAGCTTAGTTTACCGTAGCTTAGTCTAGACAGACAGATTGAATCGAGTGTACACACTAGTCTAGATAGTCCAGTCTCTAGCTAATTTATTGGATTTTTAACTTAGTTTAAGTTTGTTAGAGTATTGTAGTTTATTTTATACTAGTCCAGATATATAGTCTAGACTATCTAGATGTCTAGATAGTTTAGTCTTATCTGCCTAGTCTAGTCTAGCTAGTGTATTTAGTCTAGATCTAATCTAGATCATCTAGATTGTCTAGACACTAGTCTAGATAGTCTTGATGCTAAGAGCGATAATCAATATTTCTTTCTGTGAATTGTTCAAAACGTTTGCAGCCATTTTGGCAGCGTCTTCATGCACAAAATCACTCCACAAGCTGTCATACTCGTATCATAATATGTATGAGGTTGAAACATGACTATCAAACTTGGAACACACATCCGCAAACGTGAACTCTAATCAACAACTGAAAAGCCACATGCACGTTTGTGCACAGCGTGCGGCAATGTTACGACACAAACTGCAAACTTGCGTAGATTTGTTGGTTGTGAAGTACTTGTAAATGTGCAACACGTTTTAGAAACATGAAAATATTTGACATCAAATGCGTTTTAAAGTCGTGAGCTATAATCACTATTTCCTTTGATGAATAATTGAAAATGTTTGCCACCGTTTTTGGCAATATCTAGTGTACTGAAACAAGAAACTAAAAAACCAAAATATGTTGTACTTGTATTATAAGATGTGTGAGGTTGTAACACCACTGGCAAGCTTACTTTGCAAGTGATGTTACGAGAAAGCTATGATCAAAAAATGAATATTTAATGTTGAATATACCTCTTTAAAAGAATCAACCGGTTCAAAGAACAGACAGCGCTTCATAGTTTGAACTGTGAGGCGTAACGTGAAGTGGAACAACATTTTCACCTTGCTGTTTCATCATCTTGTACATGTGTATCGGAGGATGCTATTCCTCCGGTCATATGGATGCGTTAATATTCCAAACTTTTGTAACGTGTGGCCGAATGGAATTTACATTTCAAGTTCTGCATGTTCATTTTTTTTGCAACAATCTTTTGCACACTTGCAACTATTTTATGAGCATCTGCAGAATTAGCAGGAAGGTAAGCAGTCACCTGTCTTATCTGACCACCTCTCTGACTAACCTGTAAAACTACTTGTCTGAGCCATCTACCTGTCTAATGAATCACCTGTCTAACTGACCACCTGTCTAACTACCTGTCTAATGAATCACGTCTAACAAACAACCTGTCTAACAAATCACCTGTCTAACATACCACATATCTAACTGACTGAGCTGTCTAGCTACCTGTCTAACAAATCACCTGTCTAACTGACCACATGTCTGACTGAGCTGTCAAACTAATCACCCGTCTACCTGGCCACCTGTCTGATCTATATCATTACCTGTCTAACTAACTTAACTGTCTAACAAATCACTTGTCTATCTGACCACTTGTCTAACTGATTGAGCTGTCTACTACTTGTCTAACTGACCACCTGTCTGACTGTGCTGTCTAACTAATCACCTGTCTAACTAATCACCTGTCTAACTTACTAACCTGTCTAATGAATTACCTGTCTAACTGACCACCTGTCTAACTGACTAACCGGTCTAACAAATCACCTGTCTAATATACCACATGTCTAACTGACCACCTGTCTAGCTGACTAATCTGTCTAACAAATCACCTGTCTAACTGACTGAGCTGTCTAGCTACCTGTCTAACGAATCACATCTAACTGACTAATCTGTCTCACAAACTATCTGTCTAACAAATCACCTGTCTAACTGACCACATGTCTGACTGAGCTGTCAAACTAATCACCCGTCTACCCGGCCACCTGTCTGATCTATATCATTACCTGTCTAACTAACCTAACTGTCTAACAAATCACTTGTCTATCTGACCACCTGTCTAGTTGATTAATCTGTCCAACAAATCACCTGTCTAACAGACCACCTGTCTGAGCTGTCTAACTGACTGAGCTGTCTACCTGTCTAACGAATCACCTGTCTAACTGACCACCTGTCTGACTGAGCTGTCTAACTAATCACCTGTCTAATGGACCACCTGTCTAACTTACTAACCAGTCTAATGAATTACCTGTCTAAATGACCACCTGTATAACTGACTAACCAGTCTAACAAATCACCTGTCTAACATACCACATGTCTAACTGACCACCTGTCTAGCTGACTAATCTGTCTAACAAATCACCTGTCTAACTGACTGAGCTGTCTAAGTACCTGTCTAACAAGTCACCGGTCTGTGTGATAAAGATTCCTGCTAATTCTGCAAGATGTTGTAGAAGACCAAAGGAAATTTCAGAGAACATTGCAAAGCTACGGAAGAGCATTAGAGCCACATGTGAAACATTTATTTGAGGTCTGAGCTCAACGTCAGGACAAAGTCAGAATTCTGACCTTATACTCAGAATTCTGACTTTAATGTCAGAATTATGACTTTCTTCTAAGAATGCAAATTTTTCACATGTAGCCCTAATCCTCTTCCGTACAAATCTGTCAACTCAAAGGATGTGGTGTTGACCAGGTCAGGATCTCTAATATTGCTTTCAATTGATGGGATTAAGCTGTGGGAGATGGTAAGTATTCTCTTCAGACATTTTCAATTACTCTTGACTTGACACTAGTACTAGTCTAGATAGTTTAGTCTAGTCTCATCTGCCAAGCCTAGTCTAGCTAGGGCAGCCAAGTTTGGCTTAGTTTAGGATTAACTTTAAATTAGCATTTATTTTCTTTTAATCAATTTTAGCTCAGTGTATATCTTAATTTAGGTTAGTTAGTATAGTGTATCTTAGTTTACCGTAGCTTAGTCTTGACAGACAGATTGAATTGAGTGTAGACACTAGTCTAGATAGTCCAGTCTCGCTAGTGGTGTCTGAAGGTAGTGTGGGGTTACAGTCCTACTGTGAGCCTCGTTATCAATTTTAGCTTCAAAGTTACAATGGATTGTTTCAGAAATACATGTAATACACTTAAGCTTTTTCTCTCATGAAACACCAAGCCAACAACTTCCTTCTCTTTGCCCTCAGCCTCATCGCCTGGAGATAAACATTCCTGCTAATTCTGCAAGATGTTGTAGAAGACCAAAGGAAATTTCAGAGAACATTGCAACTCTGCGGAAGAGGATTAGGGCCACATGTGAAACATTTATTTGAGATCTGACCTCAGAGTCAGGACAAAGTCAGAATTCTGACCTTACACTCAGAATTCTGACTTTGTCAGTATTCTGACTTTTCTCTGAGAATTCAAATTTGTCACATGTGACCCTAATCCTCTTCTGCACCTGTCTAACTGACCACCTGTCTGACTGAGCTGTCTAACTAGTCACCGGTCTAACTAACCACCTGGGGTAGCAGAGATCATTAATAGTGCGACCACCCCGTCCGTGACCAAGTGGTTTCTCTTGAATCCCGATCCGTTACGAGTCCTCTGCTCCTGCATGATGCTTTCGGATTAGGTCATGTATGCACTGATCTCTGCCGCACTGCTCAGGTGTGTTCTCACGGGCTCAGGGGCTAGCAAGAGTCCTCAAAGAATGCTCCGCAGACCTGGCCAGTCTTTTCAGCCTCTTCCAACTCCTTTTCTCTCGTGGCATGTTCCCTGAACAATGGAAAACTGCCAGAGTGATCCCAATCCATAAAAGGTACTCAAAATCAGATCCATCAAAGTACCGTCCCATATCCCTGCTCACTGTCATCAGCAAAGTGATGGAATCCGCTTCTCTTTACCCTCAGCCTCATCACCTGGAGATAAACATTCCTGCTAATTCTGCAAGATGTTCTAGAAGACCAAAGGAGGGCCAGATGTGAAACATTTATTTAAAGTCTGAGCTCAGTCAGGACAAAGTCAGAATTCTGACCTTACACTCAGTATTCTGACTAGTCACCGGTCTAACTAATCACCTGGGGTAGCAGAGATCATTGATAGTGCGACCACCCCGTCCTTGACCAAGTGGTTTCTCCTGAAACCCGATCCGTTACGAGTCCTCTGCTCCTGCATGATGCTTTCGGATTAGGTCATGTATGCACTGATCTCTGCCGCACGGCTCAGGTGTGTTCTCACAGGCTCAGGGGCTAGCACCCCCTGTTGCCGACAACCCCTGCTAGGAAAACCAAAAGAAAGCCTCGAAATGATCAGCCCACCCAATGCTGACCTTTGCACCGACCACGACCACCACTTCGCGAAACCAAACTGGTAATCCTTGAAGTGAACATCCGGGGATTACGCGCCAATATTGGTGACCTTGCCAACCTCTGCTCAGTGAAGAAGCCATTAGTTGTCATTGCAGTAGAGACCTTCCTCGACTCCACCATCCCAAATGGGGCAGACAGCATACAGATTCCTGGCTACGCAGTCAGCTGTCGCAGAGATCGCATTGGAGCGACTGGTGGCGGTATAGCAGTCTACTGTCTAGATGGTGTTTCCATCTACCACAATCCATCCAAAGACCCTGAAGACTTTGAGCTCATGTGGTTCACTGTTGCTCTGAAGACCAGGAAGCTGCTGATAGGAGCTGTGTACCGTCCTTCAAATGCCTTGAACGAAGTCTTGGACTATCTTGACGCTAATAACTTCTCAGTGATGGACGAGTTTGGAGCCCAGTCTGTAATGCTCATTGGCGACTTTAATGTACATCATGAAGAGTGGCTGGGGAGCAACATTACGGACGCTGCTGGACGACGTGCCCTTCAACTTGCCAACTGCCTAGGACTAGATCAGACCGTCAGCGAAACAACCAGAGGAGAAAATATCCTAGATCTATTTCTATCGGACACCCCAGTAACCACAAAGACCCTGGCAATATAGGCACCTCAGACCATAACCCACTACTTACACAGTTAAAAGTACCAGTTTTCAGAGACAAGCCATACAAGCGGAGAGTGTGGAGATATGACACAGCTCAGTTCTGGGAAATTAGAGGGTACCTAACCTCCTTTAGTTGGTCCAGTGTTTTCAAGGAAGAAGATCCAGAAATAATCTGCACTAATATTACCACCATACTGCAAGATGCCATAGTGGCATTTACACCAAACAACACTATCACCAGAAAGCCTGGTGATAAAGCTTGGTTCAATGAACAGTGCAGAAGAGCAGCCATGAAAAAGAGCCGTCTCTATCGTAAGATGCGGACATCAAACAGCCCGGCTGCACAACAAAAGTTTCTAGAAACAAGAGCAACTTTCAACCAAGTAGAAAAACGAGCAAAGAGACAGTATAACAACAAACTGAAAAAAGATCTATCTGACAACTCACTTAGCTCAAAGAAATGGTGGAGTATTGTAAATCCACTTTCTGGGAGAAGTGGATCAACAGAAATCCCTGTCACTGAACACCAGGGCATTCCCCCCATCAAAGCAAGTGAAAAGGCCAACATATTCTGCCAGACTTTTGCAGAGAAGTGTAGATTGCCTGACGCACATGTACAATATCAGCACCCATGCCCATTTCCGTCATCTTCTATTGGCAATGTCCACTTCGAACCAAAAGATGTCAGGAACATCTTGCGCAATGTAGATCCAGGAAAAGCAGATGCAATTCCAACAATAGTCCTCAAAGAATGCGCCGCAGAACTGGCCAGTCCTTCCAACCATCTCTTCCAACTCCTTTTCTCTCGTGGCATGTTCCCTGAACAATGGAAAACTGCCAGAGTGATCCCAATCCATAAAAGGGACTCAAAATCAGATCCATCAAAGTACCGTCCCATATCCCTGCTCACTGTCATCAGCAAGCTTCTCTTTGCCCTCAGCCTCATCACCTGGAGATAAACATTCCTGCTAATTCTGCAAGATGTTCTAGAAGACCAAAGGAAATTTCAGAGAACATTGCAACTCTGCGGAAGAGGATTAGGGCCACAAGTGAAACATTTATTTCAGGTCTGAGCTCAAAGTCAGGACAAAGTCAGAATTCTGACCTTACACTCAGAATTCTGACTTTGTCAGTATTCTGACTTTTTTCTGAGAACTCAAATTTGATTTGCCACATGTGACCCTAATCCTCTTCCATACAAATCCATCCACTCAAAGGATGTGGTGTTGACCAGGTCAGGATCTCTAATAATGCTTTCAATTGATGGGATTAAGCTGTGGGAGATGGTAAGTATTCCCTTCAGACATTTTCAATTACTCTTGACTTGACACTAGTACTAGTCTAGATAGTTTAGTCTAGTCTCATCTGCCAGTCTAGTCTAACTAGTGTAGTCAAGTTTGGCTTGGTTTAGGATTAAGTTTAAATTAACATTCATTTTCTTTTAATACATTTTAGCTCTGTGTATAGCTTAGTTTAGGTTAGTTAGCATAGTGTATCTTAGTTTACCGTAGCTTAGTCTAGACAGACAGATTGAATCGAGTGTAGACACTAGTCTAGATAGTCCATTCTCTAGCTAATTTATTGGATTTTTAACTTAGTTTAATTTTGTTAGAGTATTGTAGTTCATTTTGGACTAGTCCAGATATATAGTCTAGACTATCTAGATGTCTAGATAGTTTAGTCTTATCTGCCTAGTCTAGTCTAGCTAGTGTATTTAGTCTAGATCTAGTCTAGATCATCTAGATTGTCTAGTCTAGACACTAGTCTAGATAGTCTTGATGCTAAGAGCGATAATCAATATTTCTTTCTGTGAATTGTTCAAAACGTTTGCAGCCATTTTGGCAGCGTCTTCATGCACAAAATCACTCCACAAGCTGTCATACTCGTATCATAATATGTATGAGGTTGAAACATGACTATCAAACTTGGAACACACATCCGCAAACGTGAACTCTAATCAACAACTGAAAAGCCACATGCACGTTTGTGCACAGCTTGCGGCAATGTTACGACACAAACTGCAAACTTGCGTAGATTTGTTGGTTGTGAAGTACTTGTAAATGTGCAACACGTTTTGGAAACATGAAAATATTTGATAACAAATGCATTTTAAAGTTGTGAGCTATAATCACTATTTCCTTTGATGAATAATTGAAAATGTTTGCCACCGTTTTTGGCAATATCTAGTGTACTGAAACAAGAAACTCCCAAAATATGTTGTACTAGTTGTATAAGATGTGTGAGGTTGTAACCCCACTGGCTCATTACTTTGCAAGTAATGTTACGAGAAAGCTATGATCAAAAAATGTATATTTCATGTTGAATATACCTCTTTAAAAGAATCAACCGGTTCAAAGAACAGACAGCGCTTCATAGTTTGAACTGTGAGGCGTAACGTGAAGTGGAACAACATTTTCACCTTGCTGTTTCATTATCTTGTACATGTGTATCGGAGGACGCTATTCTTCCAGTCATATGGATGCGTTAATATTCCAAACTTTTGTAACGTGTTGCCGAATGGAATTTACATTTCAAGTTCTGCATGTTCATTTTTTTCACAACAATTTTTTGCACACTTGCAACTATTTTATGAGCATCTGCAGAATTAGCAGGAAGGTAAGCAGTCACCTGTCTTATCTGACCACCTCTCTGACTAACCTGCCTAACTGCTTGTCTGACCATCTAAGTGTCTAATGAATCACCTGTCTAACTGACCACCTGTCTAACTACCTGTCTAATGAATCACGTCTAACAAACAACCTGTCTAACAAATCACCTGTCTAACTTCCCACATGTCTAACTGACCACCTGTCTAACTACCTGTCTAATGAATCAGGTCTAACTGACTAACCTGTCTAACTATCTGTCTAACTAATCACTTATCTAAATGACCACCTGTCTAACTGAGCTGTCTATCTGTCTAACGAATCACATCTAATTGACTAATCTGTCTCACAAACTACCTCTCTAACAAATCACCTGTCTAACTGACCACGTCTGACTGAGCTGTCAAATTAATCACCCGTCTACCTGGCCACCTGTCTGACCTATATCATTACCTGTCTAACTAACCTGTCTAACAAATCACTTGTCTAACTGACCACCTGTCTAGCTGACTAATCTGTCCAACAAATCACCTGTGTAACTGACCACCTGTCTAACTGAGCTGTCTAACTGACTGAGCTGTCTACCTGTCTAACGAATCACCTGTCTAACTGACCACCTGTCTGACTGAGCTGTCTAACTAATCACCTGTCTAACTAATCACCTGTCTAATTGACCATTGGTCTAACTGACCGCCTGTCTACCTACCTGTCTAATGAATCATGTCTGACTAACCTGTCCAACTATCTAACTAATCACTTGTCTAACTAACCACCTATCTAACTGAGCTGTCTAACGAATCACGTCTAATTGACTAATCTGTCGCACAAACTACCTCTCTAACAAATCACCTGTCTAACTGACCACATGTCTGACTGAGCTGTCAAACTAATCACCCTTCTAACCGGCCACCTGTCTGGCCTATATAATTACCTGTCTAACTAACCAACTGTAACAAATCACCTGTCTAACTGACTGAGCTGTCTAAGTACCTGTCTACCTAGTCACCGGTCTGTGTGATAAAGATTCCTGCTAATTCTGCAAGATGTTGTAGAAGACCAAAGTAAATTTCAGAGAACATTGCAAAGCTACGGAAGAGGATTAGGGCCACATGTGAAACATTTATTTGAGGTTTGAGCTCAAAGTCAGGACAAAGTCACAATTCTGACCTTAAACTCAGAATTCTGACTTTAATGTCAGAATTCTGACTTTCTTCTAAGAGCGCAAATTTTTCACATATGGCCCTAATCCTCTTCCGTACAAATCCGTCAACTCAAGGGATGTGGTGTTGACCAGGTCAGGATCTCTAATATTGCTTTCAGTTGATGGGATTAAGCTGTGGAAGATGGTAAGTATTCTCTTCAGACATTTTCAATTACTCTTGACTTGACACTAGTACTAGTCTAGATAGTTTAGTCTAGTCTCATCTGCCAAGTCTAGTCTAGCTAGGGCAGTCAAGTTTGGCTTAGTTTAGGATTAACTTTAAATTAGCATTTATTTTCTTTTAATCAATTTTAGCTCTGTGTATATCTTAGTTTAGGTTAGTTAGCAAAGTGTATCTTAGTTTCCGTAGCTTAGTCTTGAAAGACAGATTGAATCGAGTGTAGACACTAGTCTAGCTAGTCCAGTCTCGCTAGTGGTGCCTGAAGGTAGTGTGGGGTTACAGTCCTACTGTGAGCCTCGTTATCAACTTTAGCTTCAAAGTTACAATGGATTGTTTCAGAAATACATGTAATACACTTAAGCTTTTTCTCTCATGAAACACCAAGCCAACAACTTCCTTCTCTTTGCCCTCAGCCTCATCGCCTGGAGATAAACATTCCTGCTAATTCTGCAAGATGTTGTAGAAGACCAAAGGAAATTTCAGAGAACATTGCAACTCTGCGGAAGAGGACTAGGGCCACATGTGAAAGATTTATTTGAGATCTGAGCTCAAAGTCAGGACAAAGTCAGAATTCTGACCTTACACTCAGAATTCTGACTTTGTCAGTATTCTGACTTTTTTCTGAGAATTCAAATTTGTCACATGTGACCCTAATCCTCTTCTGCACCTGTCTAACTGACCACCTGTCAGACTGAGCTATCTAACTAGTCACCGGTCTAACTAATCACCTGGGGTAGCAGAGATCATTAACAGTGCAACCACCCCGTCCGTGACCAAGTGGTTTCTCCTGAATCCCGATCCGTTACGAGTCCTCTGCTCCTGCATGATGCTTTCGGATTAGGTCATGTATGCACTGATCTCTGCCGAACTGCTCAGGTGTGTTCTCACGGGCTCAGGGGCTAGCAAGAGGCCTCAAAGAATGCGCCGCAGACCTGGCCAGTCTTTTCAGCCTCTTCCAACTCCTTTTCTCTCGTGGCATGTTCCCTGAACAATGGAAAACTGCCAGAGTGATCCCAATCCATAAAAGGTACTCAAAATCAGATCCATCAAAGTACCGTCCCATATCCCTGCTCACTGTCATCAGCAAAGTGATGGAATCCGCTTCTCTTTGCCCTCAGCCTCATCACCTGGAGATAAACATTCCTGCTAATTCTGCAAGATGTTGTAGAAGACCAAAGGAAATTTCAGAGAACATTGCAACTCTGCGGGAGAGGATTAGGGCCACATGTGAAACATTTATTTCAGGTCTGAGCTCAACATCAGGACAAAGTCAGAATTCTGACCTTAAACTCAGAATTCTGACTTTTTTCTGAGAACTCAAATTTACCACATGTGGCCCTAATCCTCTTCCGTACAAATCCGTCAACTCAAAGGATGTGGTGTTGACCAAGTCAGGATCTCTAATAATGCTTTCAATTGATAGGATTAAGATGTGGGAGATGGTAAGTATTCTCTTCAGGTATTTTCAATTACTCTTGACTCGACACTAGTCTTGACACTAGTCTAGATAGTTTAGTCTAGTCTCATCTGCCAGTCTAGTCTAACTAGTGTAGTCAAGTTTGTCTTAGTTTAGGATTAAGTTTAAATTAGCATTTATTTTCTTTTAATCAATTTTAGCTCTGTGTATAGCTTAGTTTAGGTTAGTTAGCATAGTGTAGTTTACCGTAGCTTAGTCTAGACAGACAGATTGAATAGAGTGTAGACACTAGTCTAGATAGTCCAGTCTCTAGCTAATTTATTGGATTTTTAACTTAGTTTAAGTTTGTTAGAGTATCGTAGTTCATTTTAGACTAGTCCAGATATATAGTCTAGACTATCTAGATGTCTAGATAGTTTAGTCTTATCTGCCTAGTCTAGTCTAGCTAGTGTATTTAGTCTAGATCTAGTCTAGATCATCTAGATTGTCTAGTCTAGACACTAGTCTAGATAGTCTTGATGCTAAGAGTGATAATCAATATTTCTTTCTGTGAATTGTTCAAAACGTTTGCAGCCATTTTGGCAGCGTCTTCATGCACAAAATCACTCCACAAGCTGTCATACTCGTATCATAATATGTATGAGGTTGAAACATGACTATCAAACTTGGAACACACATCCGCAAACGTGAACTCTAATCAACAACTGAAAAGCCACATGCACGTTTGTGCACAGCGTGCGGCAATGTTACGACACAAACTGCAAACTTGCGTAGATTTGTTGGTTCGTGAAGTACTTGTAATGTGCAACACGTTTTAGAAACATGAAAATATTTGACAACAAATGCGTTTTAAAGTTGTGAGCTATAATCAATATTTCCTTTGATGAATAATTGAAAATGTTTGCCACCGTTTTTGGCAATATCTAGTGTACTGAAACAAGAAACTCCCAAATTATGTTGTACTTGTATTATAAGATGTGTGAGGTTGTAACACCACTGGCAAACTTACTTTGCAAGTAACGTTACGAGAAAGCTATGATCAAAAAATGAATATTTAATGTTGAATATACCTCTTTAAAAGAATCAACCGGTTCAAAGAACAGACAGCGCTTCATAGTTTGAACTGTGAGGCGTAACGTGAAGTGGAACAACATTTTCACCTTGCTGTTTCATCATCTTGTACATGTGTATCGGAGGACGCTATTCTTCCAGCCATATGGATGCCTTAATATTCCGAACTTTTGTAACGTGTTGCAGAATGGAATTTACATTTCAAATTCTGCATGTTCATTTTTTTCGCAACAATTTTTTGCACACTTGCAACTATTTTATGCGCATCTGCAGAATTAGCAGGAAGGTAAGCAGTCACCTGTCTTATCTGACCACCTCTCTGACTAACCTGTCTAACTACTTGTCTGAGCCATCTACCTGTCTAATGAATCACCTGTCTAACATCCCACATGTTTAACTGACCACCTGTCTAACTGACTAATCTGTCTAACAAGTCACCTGTCTTACTGACTGAGCTGTCTAGCTACCTGTCTAACGAATCACATCTAACTGACTAATCTGTCTCACAAACTGTCCAACAAATCACTTGTCTATCTGACCACTTGTCTAACTGATTGAGCTGTCTACTACTTGTCTAACTGACCACCTGTCTAGCTGACTAATCTGTCCAACAAATCACCTGTCTAACTGACCACCTGTCTAACTGAGCTGTCTGACTGAGCTGTCTACCTGTCTAACGAATCACCTGTCTAACTGACCACCTGTCTGACTGAGCTGTCTAACTAATCACCTGTCTAATTGACCACCTGTCTAACTGACTAACCTGTCTAATGAATCACCTGTCTAACTGACCACCTGTCTACCTACCTGTCCAATGAATCATGTCTGACTAACCTGTCTAACTATCTGTCTAACTAATCACTTGTCTAACTAACCACCTATCTAACTGAGCTGTCTGTCTAACGAATCACGTCTAATTGACTAATCTGTCTCACAAACTACCTCTCTAACAAATCACCTGTCTAACTATCTGTCTAACTAACCAACTGCCTAACAAATCACCTGTCTAACTGACTGAGCTGTCTAAGTACCTGTCTACCTAGTCACCGGTCTGTGTGATAAAGATTCCTGCTAATTCTGCATGATGTTGTAGCAGACCAAAGGAAATTTCAGACAACATTGCAAAGCTACGGAAGAGGATTAGGGCCACATGTGAAACATTTATTTGAGGTTTGAGCTCAAAGTCAGGACAAAGTCAGAATTCTGACCTTAAACTCAGAATTCTGACTTTCTTCTAAGAACGCAAATTTTTCACATGTGGCCCTAATCCTCTTCCGTACAAATCCAACTCAAGGGATGTGGTGTTGACCAGATCAGGATCTCTAATATTGCTTTCAATTGATGGGATTAAGCTGTGGGAGATGGTAAGTATTCTCTTCAGACATTTTCAATTACTCTTGACTTGACACTAGTACTAGTCTAGATAGTTTAGTCTAGTCTCATCTGCCAGTC
This sequence comes from Centroberyx affinis, assembly GCF_046629955.1. Classification (NCBI taxonomy): domain Eukaryota; kingdom Metazoa; phylum Chordata; class Actinopteri; order Beryciformes; family Berycidae; genus Centroberyx; species Centroberyx affinis. The sequence continues at coordinate 90,573 of NW_027279629.1, forward strand.
TAGTCTAACTGGTGTAGTCAAGTTTGGCTTAGTTTAGGATTAAGTTTAAATTAGCATTTATTTTCTTTTAATCAATTTCATCTCTGTGTATAGCTTAGTTTAGGTTAGTAAGCATAGTGTAGATTAGTTTACCGTAGATTAGTCTAGACAGACAGATTGAATCGAGTGTAGACACTAGTCTAGATAGTCCAGTCTCTAGCTAATTTATTGGATTTTTAACTTAGTTTAAGTTTGTTAGAGTATTGTAGTTCATTTTAGACTAGTCCAGATATATAGTCTAGACTATCTAGATGTCTAGATAGTTTAGTCTTATCTGCCTAGTCTAGTCTAGCTAGTGTATTCAGTCTAGATCTAGTCTAGATCATCTAGATTGTCTAGTCTAGACACTAGTCTAGATAGTCTTGATGCTAAGAGCGATAATCAATATTTCTTTCTGTGAATTGTTCAAAACGTTTGCAGCCATTTTGGCAGCGTCTTCATGCACAAAATCACTCCACAAGCTGTCATACTCGTATCATAATATGTATGAGGTTGAAACATGACTATCAAACTTGGAACACACATCCGCAAACGTGAACTCTAATCAACAACTGAAAAGCCACATGCACGTTTGTGCACAGCGTGCGGCAATGTTACGACACAAACTGCAAACTTGCGTAGATTTGTTGGTTGTGAAGTACTTGTAAATGTGCAACACGTTTTAGTAACATGAAAATATTTGACAACAAATGCGTTTTAAAGTTGTGAGCTATAATCACTATTTCCTTTGATTAATAATTTAAAATGTTTGCCACCGTTTTTGGCAATATCTAGTGTACTGAAACAAGAAACTAACTAAAAAACAAAATATGTTGTACTTGTATTATAAGATGTGTGAGGTTGTAACACCACTGGCAAGCTTACTTTGCAAGTAATGTTACAAGAAAGCTATGATCAAAAAATGAATATTTAATGTTGAATATACCTCTTTAAAAGAATCAACCGGTTCAAAGAACAGACAGCGCTTCATAGTTTGAACTGTGAGGCGTAACGTGAAGTGGAACAACATTTTCACCTTGCTGTTTCATCATCTTGTACATGTGTATCGGAGGACGCTATTCTTCCGGTCATATGGATGCGTTAATATTCCAAACTTTTGTAACGTGTTGCCGAATGGAATTTACATTTCAAATTCTTCATGTTCATTTTTTTTGCAACAATCTTTTGCACACTTGCAACTATTTTATGAGCATCTGCAGAATTAGCAGGAAGGTAAGCAGTCACCTGTCTTATCTGACCACCTCTCTGACTAACCTGTAAAACTACTTGTCTGAGCCATCTACCTGTCTAATGAATCACCTGTCTAACTGACCACCTGTCTAACTACCTGTCTAATGAATCACGTCTAACAAACAACCTGTCCAACAAATCACCTGTCTAACTTCCCACATGTCTAACTGACCACCTGTCTAACTGACCGAGCTGTCTAGCTACCTGTCTAACAAATCACCTGTGTAACTGGCCACATGTCTGACTGAGCTGTCAAACTAATCACCCGTCTACCTGGCCACCTGTCTGATCTATATCATTACCTGTCTAACTAACTTAACTGTCTAACAAATCACTTGTCTATCTGACCACTTGTCTAACTGACTGAGCTGTCTACTACTTGTCTAACTGACCACCTGTCTGACTGTGCTGTCTAACTAATCACCTGTCTAACTTACTAACCTGTCTAATGAATTACCTGTCTAACTGACCACCTGTCTAACTGACTAACCAGTCTAACAAATCACCTGTCTAACATACCACATGTCTAACTGACCACCTGTCTAGCTGACTAATCTGTCTAACAAATCACCTGTCTAACTGACTGAGCTGTTTAGCTACCTGTCTAATGAATCACATCTAACTGACTAATCTGTCTCACAAACTACCTGTCTAACAAATCACCTGTCTAACTGACCACATGTCTGACTGAGCTGTTAAACTAATCACCCGTCTACCCGGCCACCTGTCTGATCTAACCTGTCTAACAAATCACTTGTCTATCTGACCACCTGTCTAGCTGATTAATCTGTCTAACAAATCACATGTCTAACTGACCACCTGTCTAACTGAGCTGTCTGACTGACTGAGCTGTCTACCTGTCTAACGAATCACCTGTCTAACTGACCACCTGTCTGACTGAGCTGTCTAACTAATCACCTGTCTAATTGACCACCTGTCTAACTGACTAACCTGTCTAATGAATCACCTGTCTAACTGACCACGTGTCTACCTAACTGTCTAATGAATCATGTCTGACTAACCTGTCTAACTATCTAATTAATCACTTGTCTAACTAACCACCTATCTAACTGAGCTGTCTGTCTAATGAATCGCGTCTAATTGACTAATCTGTCTCACAAACTACCTCTCTAACAAATCACCTGTCTAACTGACCACATGTCTGACTGAGCTGTCAAACTAATCACCCGTCTAACTGGCCACCTGTCTGGCCTATATAATTACCTGTCTAACTAACCAACTGCCTGACAAATCACCTGTCTAACTGACTGAGCTGTCTAAGTACCTGTCTAACTAGTCACTGGTCTGTGTGATAAAGATTCCTGCTAATTCTGCAAGATGTTGTAGAAGACCAAAGTAAATTTCAGACAACATTGCAAAGCTACGGAAGAGGATTAGGGCCACATGTGAAACATTTATTTGAGGTTTGAGCTCAACGTCAGGACAAAGTCACAATTCTGACCTTAAACTCAGAATTCTGACTTTAATGTCAGAATTATGATTTTCTTCTAAGAACGCAAATTTTTCACATGTGGCCCTAATCCTCTTCAGACATTTTCAATTACTCTTGACTTGACACTAGTCTAGATAGTTTAGTCTAGTCTCATCTGCCAGTCTAGTCTAACTAGTGTTGTCAAGTTTGTCTTAGTTTAGGATTAAGTTTAAATTAGCATTCATTTTCTTTTAATCAATTTTAGCTCTGTGTATAGCTTAGTTTAGGTTAGTTAGCATAGTGTAGCTTAGTTTACCGTAGCTTAGTCTAGACAGACAGATTGAATCGAGTGTAGACACTAGTCTAGATAGTCCAGTCTCTAGCTAATTTATTGGATTTTTAACTTAATTTAAGTTTAAGAGTATTGTAGTTCATTTTAGACTAATCCAGATATATAGTCTAGACTATCTAGATGTCTAGATAGTTTAGTCTTATCTGCCTAGTCTAGTCTAGCTAGTGTATTTAGTCTAGATCTAGTCTAGATCATCTAGATTGTCTAGTCTAGACACTAGTCTAGATAGTCTTGATGCTAAGAGCGATAATCAATATTTCTTTCTGTGAATTGTTCAAAACGTTTGCAGCCATTTTGGCAGAGTCTTCATGCACAAAATCACTCCACAAGCTGTCATACTCGTATCATAATATGTATGAGGTTGAAACATGACTATCAAACTTGGAACACACATCCGCAAACGTGAACTCTAATCAACAACTGAAAAGCCACATGCACGTTTGTGCACAGCGTGCGGCAATGTTACGACACAAACTGCAAACTTGCGTAGATTTGTTGGTTGTGAAGTACTTGTAAATGTGCAACACGTTTTAGAAACATGAAAATATTTGATAACAAATGCATTTTAAAGTTGTGAGCTATAATCACTATTTCCTTTGATGAATAATTGAAAATGTTTGCCACCGTTTTTGGCAATATCTAGTGTACTGAAACAAGAAACTCCCAAAATATGTTGTACTTGTATTATAAGATGTGTGAGGTTGTAACACCACTGGCAAGCTTACTTTGCCAGTGATGTTACGAGAAAGCTATGATCAAAAAATGAATATTTAATGTTGAATATACCTCTTTAAAAGAATCAACCGGTTCAAAGAACAGACAGCGCTTCATAGTTTGAACTGTGAGGCGTAACGTGAAGTGGAACAACATTTTCACCTTGCTGTTTCATCATCTTGTACATGTGTATCGGAGGACGCTATTCTTCCAGTCATATGGATGCGTTAATATTCCAAACTTTTGTAACGTGTTGCCGAATGGAATTTACATTTCAAATTCTGCATGTTCATTTTTTTCGCAACAATCTTTTGCACACTTGCAACTATTTTATGAGCATCTGCAGAATTAGCAGGAAGCAGGAATTACCTGTCTTATCTGACCACCTCTCTGACTAACCTGTCTAACTGCTTGTCTGAGCCATCTACCTGTCTAATGAATCACGTCTAACAAACAACCTGTCTGACAAATCACCTGTCTAACTTCCCACATGTCTAACTGACCAATCTGTCTAACAAATCACCTGTCTAACTTCCCACGTGTCTAACATACCACGTCTAACTGAGCTGTCTAGCTACCTGTCTAACAAATCACCTGTCTATCTGACCACTTGTCTAACTGATTGAGCTGTCTACTACTTGTCTAACTGACCACCTGTCTGACTGTGCTGTCTAACTAATCACCTGTCTAACTAATCACCTGTCTAACTTACTAACCTGTCTAATGAATTACCTGTCTAACTGACCACCTGTCTAACTGACTAACCGGTCTAACAAATCACCTGTCTAATATACCACATGTCTAACTGACCACCTGTCTAGCTGACTAATCTGTCTAACAAATCACCTGTCTAACTGACTGAGCTGTCTAGCTACCTGTCTAACGAATCACATCTAACTGACTAATCCGTCTCACAAACTACCTGTCTAACGAATCACCTGTCTAACCGACCACCTGTCTGACTGAGCTGTCTAACTAATCACCTGTCTAATTGACCACCTGTCTAACTGACTAACCTATCTAATGAATCACCTGTCTAACTGACCACCTGTCTACCTACCTGCCTAATGAATCATGTCTGACTAACCTGTCTAACTATCTGTCTAACTAATCACTTGTCTAACTAACAACCTGTCTAACTGAGCTGTCTATCTGTCTAATGAATCACATCTAATTGACTAATCTGTCTCACAAACTACCTCTATAACAAATCACCTGTCTAACTGACTACATGTCTGACTGAGCTGTCAAACTAATCACCCGTCTACCTGGCCACCTGTCTGACCTATATCATTACCTGTCTAACTAACCTAACTGTCTAACAAATCACTTGTCTATCTGACCACTTGTCTAACTGATTGAGCTGTATACTACTTGTCTAACTGACCACCTGTCTAGCTGACTAATCTGTCCAACAAATCACCTGTCTAACTGACCACCTGTCTAACTGAGTTGTCTGACTGAGCTGTCTACCTGTCTAACGAATCACCTGTCTAACTGACCACCTGTCTGACTGAGCTGTCTAACTAATCACCTGTCTAATTGACCACCTGTCTAACTGACCACCTGTCTACCTACCTGTCTAATGAATCATGTCTGACTAACCTGTCTAACTATCTAATTAATCACTTGTCTAACTAACCACCTATCTAACTGAGCTGTCTGTCTAACGAATCGCGTCTGACTAATCTGTCTCACAAACTACCTCTCTAACAAATCACCTGTCTAACTGACCACATGTCTGACTGAGCTGTCAAACTAATCACCCGTCTACCTGGCCACCTGTCTGGCCTATATAATTACCTGTCTAACTAACCAACTGTCTGTTTTTTGCACACTTTCAACTATTTTATGAGCATCTGCAGAATTAGCAGGAAGGTAAGCAGTCACCTGTCTTATCTGACCACCTCTCTGACTAACCTGTCTAACTACTTGTCTGAGCCATCTACCTGTCTAATGAATCACCTGTCTAACTGACCAGCTGTCTAACTACCTGTCTAATGAATCACGTCTGACAAACAACCTGTCTAACAAATCACCTGTCTAACTGACTAACCTGTCTAATTAATATCCTGTCTAACTGACTGAGCTGTGTAAGTACCTAACTAGTCACCGGTCTAACTGACCACCTGTCTAAGTGATTACCTATCTAACTATTCACTTGTCTAACTGATCACCTGTCTAATTGACTGACGTAACTGAGCTGTCTAAGTACCTGTCTAATGAATCACCTCTCTAACTGACCACCTGTCAAACTAACTTGTCTACCGAATTACCTGTCTATCTGACTAATCTACTAATCTGTTACCTGATCCAACTCAACATTTAAATCTGACAAGCGGTCAAGTACAGCTAAACCTGACAGAAGTCCATCTAAGTCTGATACGAATGAAAAAGGCAGCTGAGGATGTCCTAAAATGGCCACCGTACATCTGTCTAACTATGCTGTCTAACTACCTGTCTGGAAAGAAAGATTGAGGTTTAGTAGGAGCTAATTATATCCAAACCTTCTTTGGGTTGGCTTGGCTTTCTTCCTCTTTGATCTGTAGTACCGAGCTCCGACTGCAACCTGTTTACAACATTGGACGGTGTGCCAAACAATATTAACGTTAGCAAAAGTTGTATCAAAGTTAAATGATATTATGCTAACGTATATGGCTGAAAGAGAATGAAGAATATTTTACTAGCTACCTTACCTTCTACCTGCATAACCCGGTAACGTTATTAACAAACGTCAGGTAACTGGACAAGAGATTGTTTCCCTTCGTAGTCTTGGAGGTAATTCTCAAAAAACAGCTTGTAGCCCTTGTCAAGCAAAAGAACAATTTATTTTGTTGAAACGTCTGGTAGATATCGCAGTGAGGATGAAAATACTCAAGGTGTGTCTTCCATGGACGCATTATTCCTATTCATAAACGCCTCCGATTGCTTCCGGGTTTCCCTACTATGACTTCCATTGCGTCAAACCCAGAAGTGTGAAAAGGGTAAATTTAATTTTTTTTAAAACAATTTCTCAAGCAGAAACTAGTTTACAGACATCTGAAATAGTGGGCGGAGATATTTCCTGAATTCATCAGGCCAAAATGTAAGTATGATGTCAAAGGCTAAGTACTTCAGTAGTTTAGTTGAGTTGTTTTGTTTAGCATAATTTTCTTTAGTGTAGCTGCTGTAGTTTAGTGTTTATTTCCTATTAATCTATTTTATCTTAGTTGATGTTATGTAGTGCAGTATATTTGATTTTAGTCCAGTATAGTTTAGTCTCATCTGCATAGTCCAGCTAGTGTAGTTTTTTCTTTTTTTTTGTTTAAAATTAGGTTTAATTTAGTGTAAAAAAAAAACTATTTAAACTCAGTGTTTAGCATAGTTTAGGTTAATTGGCATAATTTAGGTTAGTCTAGTGTAGACGATCTAGTTTTGTGTGTAGACTAGACACAATCTAGATAATGTAGTCTTTTCTCATCTATTAAGTCTCGTCCAGCTAGTCTAGTCAAGTCTAGACACTAGTTTAGATAGTTTCATTTAGTCTAGTCTAGGTTTTTCTAGTCCAGCTAGAGTAGTTGAGTTTAGCGTAGGTCCTCTCTTGGGATCATGACCTTGACGTGGTGGAGAGGCTTGTGTGATCCAGTGATCACAGACTAACAATGATCCACTGACTGCTCACCTGCCTGGGACTAATGAAGACTAAAACCATAAGTCCATTTGGGAAAAGAATAACATTCTTTCAGGATGACTGCTGGCATAAAGTAAAGCACATTGTGGGCTTCTAATGAATTTAAGATTAATTTTAACAGCTTTGATTACAAAATAGCAGTGTGTTTATACTTGATAGAAGCAAAACCTATCTCTATCTTTTAGGGGTTTTTTTCCACTTTTGGCTGTGTTTTTCTTTGTTGGCTAGCTGTTGGCAAGCCCACTTACACTTTTCATTTCTACCCAAAAACATTGAGTGCTGTTTCCTCCTGCATACTTTATCCTGGAGCTTCTGTTCAAATGTAATCTTGTAGCAGATGTTGGGAACTTTACTGCTTGTACTAAACTTTTTGATACGACTTTTACTTTTTAAGATGTTTAACTTTTCTAATTAATTCTGCATACATACAAGTGCCGTAAGGTTCAGAGCAGGTGATGTCATTAACTGCCATGGAACACTGGCCCAGGTGTGCTACTGACACACACACACACACACACACACACACATATTAAAGTGATTTATGTCCACAGAAATACAAGCATACGAAGGACATAAGGTCAAATATTAGGAGTCAGCAAGTTACGTACATAAGTGCCTAATTGGCACAGTGATGCATACAAAAAAAGATAGTAATGGCAGGTTGCAAAATAACAGACAGTATCCACTTCATGGGTATAAAAAGCAACGCCTTCTCCATATTGAGAGGCTACCAATGACAGCAGATACTGAACCATACCTCGCTAACTGCTTGGCCCTTCTCTCAGGGAGACCAGCCATCTGAAGGCCCCTCACAACTGGCCTGTGCACATGACCCAGACTGCCAAAAATCTGCTCTAGCTGTTGATATTTCAGCATCTTGGTTAGAAAGGCTTCCTCTAGGCCAGTGGTTCTCAACCTTTTTCATATCAAGGACCCTAATTTAGTCAACAGTAGAGCCACGGACCCCCATTTGATGAGATTTTGTCTCTCGGACCCAAATCTGAGAATATTTTTATTGTCAGATATGATTTTGTCCAGAACTCCATGACTCTCTGTATTGTAGGTAGAGAGATAACAGAGAAACTATGATCAAAACAGTCATTCTTCTACATTCTCTAATTGTGTTAACTTCTTGTAAATTAAATAATGCTTAAGTTTAACAATAAATCAGTTTGCTGGGGACCCCCTGGAACCCCCTCAAGGACCCCTGGTGGTCCACGGACCCCACGTTGAGAACCACTGCTCTAGGCTGTAGTCAAAAGTACAGCCAACCTAACATAAACAACATGAACACCTCTCTAAGATCTTCATGCACAACAACATCATCGGGGGTGTTGCAATATTAGAGAACAGTCTGAATCATCACTGCACAGACTGAACACACCCGGCTTCACAGCAGAATGCTTACAAAGCATTATAGATGACCTGAAAATAGCTGCAATATCTTTTAATCCACTATTCTGTCATGTCTACATATGTAAAGCCCTCTGTATGCATGGCAACCATTCAGGATATGAGACATGGTTTCAGCTATCTGCTCATGACCATGATGACACACACACACACACACACACACACACACACACATAAACAGTAGGGTTATTGTCATGAATCAATGGTGCATGGAGCAAAGCACAGTCAATGTTGCTTGGCGTGGCGACTATGTTTGGTATTTTCATGATCTGTTACTACTCATGGTACTAATGCTGCTACTACCACTGCTACTACTGGTGCTAGTGCAGAAACTATTAGTTGATTAAAATTAATTCATTATATTTTTGATAATTAAACATTTTAGTCATTTATCAAGTAAAAAATACCAAACATTTGCTGCTGACAGCTTCACAAATGCTAAGATTTGCTGCTTTTCTCAGTTTCATATCATTCTAAAATCAAGACTTAGTTTTTTGTGCAACAGGCTGCTGCAGGTGTTCTACCAGTCTGCAGCAGCCAGTAGGCTCTTCTTTGCTGTGGAGTGCTGGGAGGCGGCATCAAGGCAGGAGAAACAAACAGACTGAATCAGCTGGTGAGGAAGGCCGGCTCTGTTCTTGGACATGAACTGAACAGTCTGGAGGCAGTGGCAGAGAGGGGGATGAGGGGAAAGATCAGCGGCACCCTGCAGAACCCCTCTCACCCTCTGTACGATGAGCTGAGGCTGATGAGGAGCAATCTGGGAACCCATCGTCTATCGGTCTGACGACGATTAGACTCTGGTGGCGACGGACAATATTTGGGGGTTTCCGGTGTAGCCAGCGGACATCCGGGCCAAGACTTCCTCTTCCTGAGCCGGTCATCGTTTACAGTCCGATTAATTAATGGCGTAAAATTAATCATAATTTTACGCCATTGTGCTGTTCAGTATGATGCATCACAGTTGTCAGTGCAGCAGTTTGTTTTAATGGACTTTTGTGACTTCCAGCAGGTCGGCCAAACCTGCAGCAGAACAGACAGGAGGAGCTTCTGACTGTAGAACATTGGTGGGTTTAGACTTTTATGGGTGTTAATGGTGATAGGAAAAAAAAAGTAAAATTACACTGGTATTATCCTTCAGTCCAGTGTTTCTCAACCTTTTTCATATCAAGGACCCTTAATGTAGTCCACATTAGGGCCATCGACCCCCATTTGATGAGATTTTGTCTCTCTGACACAAATCTGAGAATATTATATGTTAGATATGATTTTGTCCAGAATTGCATGACTATCTGTATTGCAGGTAGAGAGATAACAGTGAAACTATGACCACAACAGTCATTCTTCTACATTCTCTAATTGTGTTAACTTCTTGTAAACGAATTCATGGTGAAGTTTAACACTTCATCAATTTGCTGGGGACCCCCTGGAACCCCCCTCAAGGACCCCTGGTGGTCCCCGGACCCTACGTTGAGAACCACCGGTGTGTGCTGACCTCTTCTGGCCATATGAGGAATCTCATATGGCCCTGAGCATCCCTGAGCTGAATCAGGGATGCTGAGGTTTTGATCCAGTCTGCTTCCAGGTTCAACTCCAAACTATAACAGTTCCCTAAACGTTCCCATATTGAGCAGTGGAATACTAGAAAATACACATTGACAATTTAATTCGTTCCTAAGAAACAGTTGCTCACAACCGAACCCTTTCAAAGACTATTTTTGCTCTCAGTTTACACACATCAAACTAGTTTTCTTCCGTTCAGACCCATCCCATACGCCAAAAAACGGATTTTCATACATTTTAATATACAGAATGTCATGCATTGACACTGAAACTACATATATCAAGTGTATAGAAAAAGAAATTGTTTTTTAGGGGAAACAAGTTTTAAGACACAGTAGGCCTACTGATGTGTGAGCCCTTACGAGCCTTTTTGCTTTCCGTAGCCACTGCTGTTTTGTCCATTGAAAAGCGTAGCTGGTTCGTCAAGTGAGCCAGAATAAGACCGGACGTACACGAATGCGCCTTCAGAATAAAAGCGTAAAATTTGTCACGAAGAAAAGTAGATATCGGGATGCTGCACATTGTAAATTTGCAGTGGACTGAAACAGAATTTAGATCATGGGACACTAAACTATGCACTGAAACACAGTATAATAATAATAATAATTATAACAACAATAATTAACTATTTGTGCATACTTCTGTGGAATCTAATAATGGATTTCAGGTTACGGGCTTCCCACAGACAACCAGTGTAGTACTGATCAATTCTACAATAAATATGTAATAAAACAAAAACTGCATCACATCCATCAGAGGTGGGCGATTGGCTTTTTTTTTCTTTCTTTTTTTTTTTTATTAAATAAAAGTCAGTAACAGTCTTGATAGTTTGCTTAAATAGAACATGTGTATATTTGGCTATGAATATAATTACATTTTCAATAATTAATTCAATTATATTTATTTTACCCCAGTTACGCCACGTTTACCAATAATTCCGAAAGTTATGACCGGAAGTCCCACTTATTTGCATTGTGGCTAGCTTGACACTAGTCGTCAAAGCTGGGTGGACAAAACTTAGCCAGCTATGTATCAACTTTACATGGTGACCTGGTTTCTTCTGAGGGAATTTAAGGTCTAACAGTCCGTTTCACGATCCTCAACAGCCAGGCTGCTCAGTATAACAGCAGAAGCTTTATTACAGACAGAGTTAGCCTGCGGATGCTAACGGTAGCTAGACTAAAGCCAGCACTACTAACGTTACTCAAAACACGGGACGGGCTCAGCTGGCTTGAGTCGCGGCTGTTCGCTTTGTTTTTCTCTGCCGTATCTGCCAGTCATGTGGAAAATCACCTTTCAAGCGTTTGGTGTTTTGGTTTTGGCGTGGTTCTTCGGGAACTTTGTTTTGGGTTGGTTTCAACAAAATAACATAAAACCCAAAACGCACCACAACGAGTATCCGAGCAGAGCTGCTCCAGACAGTCAAGACCAGAGCTGTTTTTGTCATGTAAGTACTGCAGTGTGTGTAACTCTGAAGATAAAACGATTCTACTGTTTTTTTAATTCCTTAAATAGTCTGTAACGTGGCATACGATACCGCAACTACGTCCATTCAGGCAGTCTTCTAGCATTTTCCACTGTCATCTTAATTTGACGTCACCCGTGTATGTGTGATGTTAGCTAGCTGCAACAACTTAGCTCAAGAAAGAAAGAAGGCTCTCCCGTCTCTCTCTGTTAAAATTACATAATTCACATACTGTAATGTTTTGCAAACATATGAAATAAACGCAACAATCTGCGTATTTCTGCCTGAAACGTCAGACTTCATCAGTAAAAATAACATTGTGTTTTTTTTTATTGACAAAAACCCTTCAGTTTCTTCCAGTTTTGAGAAGAGGCTCAGCCGCGGAAGATGTGATCTAATCGTAACGTTACTTCATTTTTCATGTAATTCACCTGACTGCCACATCGTCCATGTTACCAATTTCCCACATTTGACTTAGTCACTGAAGTAGACATGATACTTTGCTGTTGGATACTGCAACTACCAGCTGTGTGTGTACGTTAAAGTTCGTTAGTTTGGGGTTTTCCAGCTGTCCGCAATGAGGAAAACGAGAGTAAAGGGAAAAAAAAGAAGTTTTTCTCTCTCTCTCTCTCTCTCTCTCTCTCTCTCTCTCTCTCTCTCTCACACACACACACACACACACACACACACACACACACACACACACACACACACACACACACACACACACACACACACACACACGACACAGCACTGTGATTTTAAAGTGCTGCTGTTTCCCAGTAGCAAGTATAGAAGCGCGTGGTGTACTGTGATTGGCTGTAGCCGAGCTCCCGCCTCTTACCGCGTCACGGGGCTTGTAGTCTTTCCCGCCGCGGCGACCAGAAGCTTCCAACGCCTTCGGACTGGACAGAGGACTACAAACGGCCCCGGCGGGGAGGGCGGGGCTTAGTTTGACAGCTAGTCGCTTTTGGGGGCGGAGTCCGGGCGGGCATGGTGTTTTGAAATGACAGCTCAGCGCCGCAGCAGCTGTCAGATCCACTGCCAGTGTTGGGACAGACAGACACAAAGTTCACTCAAAGTTGTTTTAAATTAAGGAAAATTAGTCAAAAGTCGAGCCATCCACCGGCATGCTGAGAGGAACCTGCCTCCTGTTGATCGCTTTCCTGCCCTACCTCGCTTTCAGTGGATTGCTGTTTTCAGAGGTCAGCTTTGGTTTAGTTTGTTTGTTTTGTATTTCTGTGCCAAATTTCTGACTTACTGCAATGCCAGTGAAAGCTGTTAATTTGAGGAAGTAAGAGAGGCCTAGCTTGTGTTTATGAGTTCACTGGTTTGGTGAGTTGGCAGATTGTAAAAGAGAGAGAATGTCTTTCAGAGCTGGAAATTAACTTTTGTTTTTTTAACCAAGTGGCCACAGAGACTAGCACAAAACTCACCAGTCACTTATCCTTATTTTAACAGCCAGCTAGCTTTTTTAATAGAAGAGGAATCTAAATGATGCCAATTAGATGTTTACATTAGATTAGGGCTTGAAATGATGGTTGATTACTTTCCAATGTGGCTGGTTGAGTAAACTAGCTTATGATTCTAGCTACAGACTTGTGTTGATGCCCCACCTTAATGTTTATTAAAAATGTGTCTGGGGCACGATATGAAGTTCCTACATTAACATTTTAGTCCTTTAGTCATTCTTTAGATTCAGATTCAGATTCAGATTGTATTTACTCTAGACCACACATCGTGGTATGGAGTACAAACATAAAACAAAACAGCAGTACAATGGTAAACAACCAGAAAAGATCTTTAGCACAAATGAAGTCATTTAAAGAGAGGCAGGACATTACTCAAAAATGCACCCAGTCTACATACCATATCTTTGGTTTATCTGTCTGCAATAATAATTTACAAAGTATTTTGGCAGGTACTTCTTTCTGTTCTCAACAATGCTTGTGTTTATACATTCAAACAAAACGTGATATTCATCCCCCAGACAGTTGTCATTACATTTAGGTAACGCACATCTGGCTGCGCTTTACCCACGCTGAACAGGTCGGGCCTAAACCTGAACGTGTTGCAGTTTCTGGGGTCGAGAGCTGAATCGTGTATGACCGGCGGCTCAGGTGACACCGGGTCTCTCCTCACAAAGCGCGGTGGATGTTTTATGCATGGAGGGAGCCGGGCCATCCGGCTGCCCGCTGGTTTCACGTCGTGGAAAGGGGAAAGGAGGTGGAGGAGGAAGCTCGGCAGTCAGCGGTGAAGCAGCAGGTGGATCTGCGGGGCGACACGTTGCTGAAACATGTTGCGTTGCAGTCGGTCGGTCAGGAAGTGGTCCGTTATCTGCCTCAGAAACACACTCGGCCTTTTCAGATTGGTCTGAATGTTGCTGTGAGAGAAGAGGAAGCCGTTTGTTGACGTGTTGCTCTCATCCTTTATCGCTCTTTCATTGTTTTTGAAGTTGGTGGGGCTTTTTTTCAGGTGGGGAACTAACTTTAAAATGCACATTTCCCCAGCAAAACCAGCAGAAGTTATTCTAAAAACCAGCCGGTGGTTACAGGCTGAAGTAGCTAGTATCACATTTAGGCCTGAATGATGTCAGTATGGACACTTGTCTCCCTAAGCATCATATCAACTCGTTTTTATCACGTATGTTGAATGCAATGTTACTGACTTTTCCTAAGTCTAGAACTCAGTTTGTGGAAATTAAGAGTTTCCTTCCAAAATAATAATCTTTATTTCTATCGCAGTTCTCAAAACAGAGTTACAAAGCGCTTTACAAAGGAGTAAAGAAAAAACAAGCAACAACTAAAGCAATAAAAGCAAGGGAAGGAATATAAGGCAAGACAAGAAGCATTAAAAGGAGTTAAAAAAGAATTAATAAAAGTTCATTACAGGGAGGTAAGTCTATAAAAAATTGTTTTTAGAAGTGATTTAAAAGATGATGTAGATTTATCTGAGCAGAGGCAGGTCCTGATGGTAAAGGATCCATCTATAATCTAATATGAATATAATGTGGACTTTGTATGCGCTACAGTCTAAAAACACCAACTTGTTAAATGTCAGGAAGCCTAAATAACGCTGACTCAACTCATGTGCAAAGGTTTCACTGACACAATGCATGTTGTTTTGTTCAGTTCCATCTTCTGAGTGAACTGTCAGCTGTATGTTGACTTGACAGATATACAGTGTGTTGTGGTGTGAGCTGAAGTGTGTGAGCACAGCGATCTACGGGCCGCTCTCCTCCAGTCTGTCCAGGCTGAAACTCTTTCTGTTCACAGTCTGTTGGCTTCAGTTTGAGTTCTGCACAGAAATGTGTAGTTGCCTGTCTTTGTGTCGGGGCTGTTTTACACCGGACGCCCATATGACATGAAGAACTACAAACGTTTTGAAAACTTTTGACAGAGGTTTTAAAAATGTGACTTTTATTGAAATTGTGTTGGAATTCCATTTTGCATACACAGCATTTGGTGAAATTAAATTGCCAAATGTGACAGCTGTTTCGGGTGTTTAGTGTCCGGCAAATTTACAAAAAAAAAAACCTCTTATCTTTAGTTAAGGTGCTCAACATAAAAGGCAGAGGTTTGTGCGACCTAATTAATAAACTGGGACAACTTGATAAATTAAGTGGGAAATAAGTTGAGCTAAACTGAAGAAAAGTTGCGCCAAAAGGCTGTTTTTTTTTAAATGTTTGGTTAGACTAACTTGTTTCCAACTTAAAGTGTCAAATGTTAAAATGTAATTTACTGTGGAAGTCGAGTAAACTAAACTAGTTATTTTAAGTTGGGCGTGAATATCTTTACAGTGCAATAGGAGCCTCTTGTTTTTAATCTAGATTTGGGAGAGCCAATAGGAGCGTTTTTTTTTTTTTTTAATCTAGATTTTGGGACAGCCAGTAGGAACCTGCCCAGTCACCTCAGGCTGATCCGGCTCATATGGGCCTAAAGGTCTGACCCTCCCTGCTTGATCAGTCAAGTCTTTAAACCCAGAGTCAAGATGCTAAACTCAGGGCGAGGTCAGCTTGTGTTTTTGTAGCTGCTGTGTGAGTTTGAGTTGAGAGACTTTAGACTTTTGACTGAGAGTCTCAGCAGTCTAATGAGAAAAGATAACATCCACCACTGGAAAAATGTGACCTCCACTGACAAAGTGATGTGCTGGCTAGACAGTTAAAATACAGTGTGGAATATCATTTTAAAGTTATTAACAATCCTAGAATACAACTGTACAGGTATAGTGGGATTTGAACAGTGGGATTTCATCTGTAGTTTTTTTAAATATTGAGCAGTGAACATCCTGTAACAATTAGGGATAAAAACCCTTCACTTGTCCATAGGGTTGTGTCATCAATATTCATAATTATGGTTTATCGTCTTTCAGTGGAATCATATGGTGATGATATGGTGATTTGGGGAAATCATGACACAGAATTCTGCTGTCTGAACTGATGAGAACAAGCACATTTTATTTAAAAACTCTGACTAAATGAGGAATGGCTGGAATGTTATTTGAAATATTGAAATATAATTGAAATTTTAGGTTCAATGGGATGAACATTAATTTGATTATTTAACATGTGATTTTGCATACGCGAGCCATATCGTGATATATATATGGATATTAAAAAAAAGTCCTTATGATCATCGTGATATTGATTTCAAGCACATCACCCAGCCCTAACCCTAACCCTAACCCTGTCCTCTGTGCTCCCTCTAGTTGACAGGAGTCCTGGATGACTGTTTCTGTGACATCGAAAGCATCGACGTCTTCAACAACTTCAAGATCTACCCGCACATCAAGAGGCTGACGGAGAGAGACTACTTCAGATACTACAGGGTAAGAGCAACCACCTGACCCCCTGCTGATGTTCCACAGGGCCGACCGAGTGTTACCAAGAGTATGGGGACTTCTGTCTGGCAGATTTGCACAGAATTAAAATCCCTGATGATTAGTCATGTGACGATCTGCTTATCTCAGGATAAGATTCGATACGCGATCTGAGGTCCAGGATTCAATACAGCCAGGATATGATGTAATAAATAAAAGTGCTGACTGTGCAGAATTCTGTTTATTTCTGAGACTCAAATCTTTCCAGCGATGCCATTGGCTCGCTAGAATGTAAACAACAATTTAAAAATGTCGTTACAAAGTGACAATAATATAATTTGGATGGAGAGCTTGTGAAACTGTGATGGTCAAGAGTCTCATTAGTGATTAATACAGCAGAATAACATGGAGCTGATATCACCATTCATGTTCCTGACAGCAGAATAACATGGAGCTGATATCACCATTCATGTTCCTGACAGCAGAATAACATGGAGCTGATATCACCATTCATGTTCCTGACAGCAGAATAACATGGAGCTGATATCACCATTCATGTTCCTGACACAACATATGGACTGTCACATTTGTGTATCGCGATTTATATTGTATGTGGATACATCGTCCCATCCCTGCTGCCGATGTCTTTACTGTTTCCTTTCCAGTTTATTAGTTTCCTGTAGCGTTTTATAGTAAAGACCGGGTGCTTTGGCGAAAAAAAACCCCTTAAAAAAATCCCAAACTCAATTATTTGTTTGTTTTCATTGAGACCAAAGCAGTGAAATCTGCATCGCATCAAGTTAAACCCATAATACATCAGCATGTCCTGTCTAAAATGTTGGAATTTATTTTATTTAGCAAGTAATACCTCAAATTATTTCCTTCATACTATTGTAAACGATGACTTTTTGCACTTCACTGTTATACTTCATTAACCTACAAGTACGCAGATATGGATTTGAGTTTATTTACCGTTGTACAGAAACAGCAGATAGAAAACAGGGTGTGTGTTTTATATTTAGGTGTTGTGGTTCGTCAGCCACCAACACCTTTACTGTCACATTTCCTGCAGGAAATCCTGAAAAGTAAACCATCTTGACAACCAGGGACTGAAGTTCTCTGATGTTCTTTAAAAAGTATTTTGACTTGTAAATAGGGCTGGGCAATATATTGATATTATATCGATATCGTCATAAATCGATGATGACCAGCAAATTTTACTTAAAAACTGATAAAAATGAGGTGTGATAGGAATATTATTTGAATATTTCTGTTTTGTTTGACATCACACCTAACATTACCATTCAGTTCAGTGAGATGAACATTAATTTGATTATTTAACGTGATTTTGCATACATGAACCATATCGTGGTATATATTGATATAGAGAAAAATCCTTATGATTATCATGATATTGATTTCAACCATATCGCCCAGCCCTAATGTCAGTTTTGCTCCTCTCTGTCACCGACTGCTCAAACACCACACCGATCAAACCTGTATCCAGTTCATGAAGCTTCTCCACTGTCTGTTCTAACCAGCCGGTGTCTGGTAGCTCTTTCCTGGGAAAAATCCTCTGCCGCACAGGAAGTGATGCGTTTTACGTTTCCGGTTTGTTAGGAATCAACAGAAGAAGAAGAACTGGGTAGTTAGCATGAGCAGCGATAGCCACCATGGCTGAACAGACAGAGAAAAGAGAAAATTACTGCTACTAAAAAACAACTTAACATGTTTAACAATCATCATTATGTAGATTCTGTGATGAGGAAGAGGAAGACCAGTTGCATTTGTTTTTCTGTTGTCCATATGTTGCAAGTTTGTGGACCAATATCGAAAATTGGCTAAGGCCACTCAATATTTATTTTAAACTTACACCTTTAAGCATTATGTTGGGGGTTCTGGATGAAAACTGTCCCCAGATAATAAATACAATTATTCTGTTAGGTAAAATATTTATATTTAAAGCTCAATCAAGAGCTAATTTGAATCTAAGTTTCTTAAAAAATACAGTGCGAAGCCAATTTCTTTTGGAAAAAAATAATTGCTACAAACCATTACAAAGTAGCACAACACAATATGAAATGGGGAAAAAAATTTGCTCTAGTGAAGAGTGGGACTATATAAAACTCTAAATACGCTCTGCCTGTCATATGTATATTTCAGTTTCTAAATGTACTGGTACTGTCAATCTAATTATTTGAATTACTGAAGGGATCCTATTATTTTTATTGCCTTTTTTATTTTCATTTACTTTGTTTTACTAGTATTTTCTTTTTTGTGAGGATATATTGTCATGTCATCATATTGTCGTGTGTGTTATGTGTATTATTTGCCTGTAATAAAAAAAGAAAAGAGAAACTCAAGCTGCAGCAATAGAAAGTCCAAGGAGACAAAATACAAAACGCCAAAGCAGTGACTGATGATTAGCACTTTAACAGCCCAGATTGCGTGTGCTGCTGGTCAGTGAGAACGTGGCAGAGAGCGTGCCAGCCTGTCTGCCTGGCTGAATGAAAGACCTGATCCTCTCCAGAACAGAAGAGGCTCTTAAGTTCCTCGGCTCAGTCCTCACAACAATAACAAAGTCCGGTAACAAAAGCTCGTCACCCTGAAGTCAAAAAAGACTCTTAATACTGTGGAAAATGGAGCGATGACACCGAATGAATAGAAGCCTCCGCTGTGATAATCCGAGTTTTCAGTCGGCGACCCGCTAACGAGCCGAACTCCTCGTTAGAGCCGGCGGGCAGTGTGAGCCGCCACCTGAGGCGGGCTCGTCTGTAGTGTGACATCTCTCTTGAGCTTGACTTTATCTAACGGACTCCGAACCCGGCAGGAGCTGCTCTGTCTCTCTTCTTTGTTCACTGCTGCTTATGTAACCTGCCGGCCACCTGCTGGGCTGTGGGCTGTGGGACTGGAGGCCGCTTCACACTGCAGGACTTCACGCCCAATCGCAGATTTATTTATTTTTTGGATCACTGTTCATATCAGGGTTTCCGGTCCACGTGTCCTGGAAGATTTCAATGATCCGAACAAATGGGAGAAATTCCGGTCAAATATTATCTGTGTTTATTGAGCTTAAAGGCAGGCTATATAAAGAATGACATCATCAAGGCATGTAGATTTATAATATTTTTTTTATTGAAAAGTAGGCTACTTTTGCTTATACATTATATTCCAAATAAAATAAGTCCCGTCAATAGACTCACGTGCATAACGCTATCTCTCTTAAACACACACACGTTACCATGCAAAATAGAAAAATAGGATCTTCTACTATGAAAATTTGCACTTTACTTCGTTCCTGACATGTATTTTGTTGCCAGATAGCCATATGCTTTCACCATTACGCAATGCCAAATGCCAAAAACTACGTGTCCCTCTCACCATTATGCAATGCCAAATGCGCAACGTGCATGGCCCGTTAACCATCATCACACATTGCCAATTGCAACCTACAACCAAGAAAATCAACACAGTAAATATGTAAAAACCTCAGCCCAGCAAAAAGTCATGAAAATAAACTGTAAAGACATCTGACCTTCACCTGACACACACACACACATCACACTTGATTGGTTAATACATTACGATACATTCAAAACAATTTAGTAAATTCTCCCCAGTTGTGTCTCATGTCACTTAAATCAACTCACGTAGTGCAATATTTATTATTACTTTACTGAAAGAGACTTAAAGCTCCTCGTCAGGAGCAGGTCTGGAGACAGACTGGGAGCAGGTCTGGAGACAGACTGGGAGTAGAACTCAACCTGTTGCTGTAACTCAGTCTCAGTAAAACAAGGAGCACAATGTTCCAATAATTGTGCTTAGAGGGAATTATTATCACCGGACATTATGACCGGAGAGATTTAAATATGTCGGACTTCAACAGATCTTACCTTTAATTACCGGATAACAGAAACCCAGGTTCATATCTGTTGTAGGATCTAACTCATATCTGACAGAACTGACAGCGATGTGCAGAGTGACGATGTAGCAGAAGACGGCCATTTTTGTTTCCAGCCGCTCGTTTCTTTTGAGGCCGATATTTTCCCGCCCATCTCAACCGATACGATACAGATATGAATCGTTGTAAGAATCTTAGTACAAATGCAGGTGTGAAACAGGTCAGTCTTTTCAGACAAGCCTATCTTAAGATAATTCAGTGTTTTTTTAAACAAAAGACCATGTTATTTTTTTTCTGTTGCTAAGTTGACAGTTGTATTAAGTGACACACACTTAGAAAAAATGGTCACAAAAATGCCAACTCCACAATCGGCCAAATATCAGCAGTAAAAATAGTATCGGATTGATACTGATATTTAAAGCTGATACGATATATTGGTGCGTTCCTATTTCCAACATATCTCTGTTATGGTACGGGCCTTTTGAGATTTGACTGAATTGAGGCATCTGTTAAAAAGTCAAGTCGTCTATTCATCTTTCTTTCCATTGTTGTCTCATATCTGTTTAGGTTCATTTCAGTCACCCAGGTAGTAAGATATCCAAAAAACTAAAAACAAAAGTCCATTTTGTTTTTATTTTCTGGACACCGTTGTGTCTCGTCCTCCATGCTGAGGCTGCTCAGCCAGGCTGACAGGTGAATGATGTCAGAGTTTCCTCTGGTCACGGCAGCACTGACAAATTCCAACTGGAGCGTTCAGATGCAAGTTGCATGTAGGTCAGGTGCCTCGGGATCTGATTCGGTCCCACATATCCTTATGGTTCAGATCAGAATTGGGGGGAAAATGCAACTCCATGCAGCTTTTTGCTCTTCACACTGATTAGAAAACTAGTCTATCAGCTACACTGGTGGGTAAATTCATGAAATTCACCTGCTACTGGCACCATTTTACCAGATTAGCCAGAGTTTTGGATTAGAGTAGGAGTCCAAGTGATTGACAGTAACCTGCCACAGCAGCCGGTGCAGTGAACTGACTTCCAGCCGCAGGACGTTTAGCAGCATTTGTCTTTCTGGTGTTAACGTCCGTCCTGATCACCATCCTGTCTTCCTCCAGGTGAACCTGAAGAGACCGTGCCCCTTCTGGCCGGACGATGGACACTGTTCCATCAAAGACTGCCATGTGGAGCCCTGCCCAGAGGTCAGAGGTCAACTCCTCTTCTTCAGCCAAATCTGCTTCTAGTTGTCAACAAACACATGGCACAACCCAATCCCTGTTTGGTCTCTTGACTGTAGTATAATGTTGATTAATTGACTTAAATATTAATTTTACTCTAATATAATGCGGATTGACTGACTTTAATATTGATTTTACTGTATGATAATACTGATTAACTGACTTCAATATAGATTTGACTGCACTATAATGCTTATTAACTGACTTATTATAGATATTACTGTAAAATAACACCAGTTAACTGACTTACTGTATTATACTGCTGATTAACTTACTAAAATATACATGTTTTATAGTGCAGAACATTTTCAGATGTAATCTTTTGGGGTGTTTACTTGATGACTGATGTTTAGAATAATAATAATTTTTTTTGTTTTTTTACAGAGTAAGATCCCAGTGGGAATTAAATCTGGGAACTACAACAAGGTGAGAGCGCTTGACTCATATTCAGCAGCGATTCTTTAAACTATTTTTCATACCTCCCTTTGTTAAATGGAAACACAGTTCATTATGCGATACAGTAATGTAACAGTGGTCAAGTCGGCAACTTTCTTTGATGCATTTTTCATTTAACTTCATCTAACATGACGGACTTGTCTGTCTCTTCTTCTGTGGTGTTCATACTAGTTAAGAACACATGAAGAAATAGCTGAATATGAGCATCAATCCAGATAGGGCTGGGCGATAATTCAATATTATCGTTTATCGTCTTCCAGTGGAATCATATCGTGATGATATGAAGATATTTTAATATCGTGACACATTTCTGCTGTCTGAATTGATGATGACCAGCAAATTTTACATAAAAACTCTAAAATGAGGTATGGTAGGAATATTATTTGAATATTTCTGTTTTGTTTGACATCACACCGAACATCACCATTTAGTTCAATGAGATGAACATTAATTTGATTATTGAACGTGATTTTGCATACATGAACCATATCGTGGTATATATTGATATCGAGAAAAATCCTTATGATTATCATGATATTGATTTCAACCATATCGCCCAGCCCTAAGTCCAGACTTCATTTTGTTCTGCTAGGCTTTCCAAGCATGAGGAACCGCGTCCGTCTCCTTTTACCCATAATCCCTTGTGTTTTGGGGTGGTTTCCTGTAGTAGGGTACTTAGACTCTTGGTGCCGTTATTTGGTGCCACCAGAGTTCAAAGGTCATTGTTCTCACCTGGACAAACTAGCTGAACTGAAGGAGGAAAAACACTGCAGAGTCTGAATAAACCTCTCAGAACATGCCGGGTGTTGAACGCAGCCTCGGAGCTGAAACAGAACGCTTTATCACCGAACGTCTCTGCATGTCTT
Source organism: Centroberyx affinis (assembly GCF_046629955.1). Lineage (NCBI taxonomy): Eukaryota > Metazoa > Chordata > Actinopteri > Beryciformes > Berycidae > Centroberyx > Centroberyx affinis. Next base: position 113,720 of record NW_027279629.1, read on the forward strand.
GTACCTGTTAATCTCTAGAGAACAGACTGCAGTTTGTTTGCTCAGTCACTGCAGCTTGCTTAATGGAGTTTAGTACCAGCTGTGTTTGTTCCAGCACATTCAGCTGATGCACACACACACACACACACACACACACCCTAAAATCACCTAGCACTCAGCTTATCTTGTATGGTAGTCCATGTAGCAGACGGGTGGGGGTGGGGGGGGTTGTGGGGGGTTGTGGGTCGCGGTTGTTTGCCAGCGAGCGCTCGGCCTCGCGCCTGATGTTTGTCTTGTAGAGAAGCAGAAGTGTTTGGACATCTGGACTCGTTCCGCTCAAGGTCGATTCCACTTCACCGGCAGTCAGCTGGGGAGCGGAGCGGTTACTCCTGACCTTAGATCCAGTGGAGGGATTTCAGAAAACCGCACACCTCGGCAGTCTGTGCTGCACGGCCAAACAGAAAAAAAAAAAAAGGATAAGTCACACACTCTTCTCTCTGGTGTGTGATTTTATTTACCGCTGCGTCAGCACAAAACTTTCATCAAGGTGTGACGGGTGTGCGCTTGCTTTATTTCATTATTTATTTCAGGAGGAGGAGAAAAAAAAAAAGAAAAGGAAGACTTCAGGGTAACGGCTCCATGCAGCAAACCTCGCATTTGTTTCTGAGCTTTCTGTCCTTGTCATCGCACATCATCAGAGTGTGACGCGCTAATAAATACACTGTGTTCCAAAGTGTTTTTTCCACTTGGACTAAATCAGGTTGATGTTGTTGCAGATATATTTCATGGACCAACTGCCTTCTAATCAAGTAATCGATGAGTCATTGGTATTGATCAACAGTGGTGGAAGAAGATCCTTTACTTCAGTAAAAGTACCAATACAGCAATGTAAAAATACTCCATTACAAATAAAAGTCCTGCATGTAAAAGTACATAAGTATTAGCAGCAAAATGTAGTTAAAGTATTAAAGTAAAAGTAGTGGTTTGGTCCCTCTGACTGATATTTTATTATATATGACATCATTAGATTATTAATACTGAAGCATCAGTGTGTAAGCAGCATGTTACTGTTGTAGCTGCTGGAGGTGGAGCTAGTTTGAACTACTTTATATACAGTTAGCTAGTTTAGTCCAGTGGTTCCCAACCTAGGGGTCGGGCCCCTCCAAAGGGTCACCGGATAAATCTGAGGGGTCGTGAGATGATTAATGGGAGAGGACAGAAGAAAAAACAAAGTTCTGATACACAAATCTGTTTTCAGTTTTTGGACTTTTTCTCTAATCTTTGATTTTTGCTGAAATATTGGATCATTTAAACATTTATTGAAATGAAACCATGTGAGGTTTAGAGGGAAAAATCACTATTTGGTGGAGCTGTTAACAACTCATAGACATCTGAAATGTGACCCGACTACACACTGCTTTTTGTAAGACGTCAAAAGCCAAAAAGGTTGGAAACCACTGGTTTCATCTTTAACAATGTGTTGTATTTTAAAAGCTTGTTATATTATCCATTGTGTCAAATCTCCATCTGAAAAGTAACTAAAGCTGTCAAATAAATGTAGTGGAGCAGAAAGTACAATATTTCCCTCTGAAATGTAGTGGAGTGGAAGTATAAAGTAGCATCAAATGGAAATACTCAAGTAAAGTACAAGTATCTCAAAATTGTACTTAAGTACAGTACTTGAGTAAATGTACTTAGTTACTTTCCACCACTGTTGATCAATAACCCTATCAGTCCCTGCAGATACATTGTGGTCTGTCTGTGCTGTGGGACAGTAAAAGTTTTATCTATTGCCCCTTTAATTTGTTGAATGCATCACTCTCTGATGGAAGTTGATTCATGTTAAATGGGAGCGTCTGTTCCCACTGCATCACTGTGGAAGATGCATTGTGTTGTGAGGCAGGTGCTGCATGATAATGTCTGTGGAAGCTCAAACAAATACTGTTTTTTAAACTTTTTTCTTTGAGGTTTTTGTGCTGAAAACATTTAATCAGTAAATCGAAGTTGCAAGAAAAAGACAAGTTGCAATGGCCTGGTTAGTCTGATGTCAGCTTCACATCCTGTAGAGCTCAGCAGTTTACAGCATCACAGACTGAGTGTGATTCTGCTGCTGGTTTGATAACACTGGGGATGTTACATCACATCCTGTGGACTGGAACTCTCACCCTTCCCCCGCTTTCCCACAACATCCAAGCCCGGTTTGTACGTGAGCGCTCCCTCAGTAGCACGAGGAAGAGTTACATCACTTCCTGTGTACTGGCTTCGTTGGCCAACAGGCTTCTAGTTTAGCAAAAAAAGGCCTTTAGGTGTTGAAGTTTGAACTGTGGAGAGTTTTAAAGGCCTCAGTGTCGTCAGACCAGTCGGCGCTCTGATGTGATCTGCAGTCTGAGGCTCTGCTGGCTCTGAATAAAGGTGATGACACATCCTCAGGTCAGACAGGGAGCCGACTGTAGGAGCTGTGCCACATCATCTGTCGGTGTGACAGGAAACTCACTGTTTTGTCCAGTGGCCACAAGCGACTGTTGCATCCCAACATTTACCACTTTCACTACATTTTTCTAATAGAACAGGACTCCAGATGGTGTCTGGTTACCTGTACAAGACTCCTGCACAGATCTGGAAAAGTATGGAATAGGGCTGGGCGATATGGACAAAATCAAATATCACGATATTTTTGACCAAATACCTCAATATCGATATTGTGACAATATTGTAGGGATGACTATTGGTGCTTTCACAAAATATTTACACATGAGATTTTTGATAAATAATCATCAGTAATGTGGATATAATGACTAAGTGGGTAAAGGCAAATAATAGAACAGCTAGAACAGTCTGGTAAGTTCAGAAAATGACATCACTTTACTGTAATGCAGCCTTTAAAACCAGGAAAAGAACACTTAAAAGGTGTGGAAATTAAAAGAAAGCTGTGATTAAAAGTATGGTGAAAAACTTATATTTCCAGACTCATGTTCTCATTAGGTTATATACTTTTCTATGGGAGAGAATAAGCCCACTTCCACATTTTTGGAAGTGGAGTGGCGAGTTTGGCAAGTTGTGCATAGGCAACTTGAAATTATCTTTTTTTTTTCTAAGATCGTTGTCTCTAAATACAGGAGTTGGTTGTCCAAGGACCCAGCTACAGACGAAAGGGTGTTTTGTAATTTTTTTAAGAAATCGTTTGAGTTGATTTGGTTCAGGGTCGGCCAAAAATTCTATTCCCACGAATTTATGAATTCTGGAAGATTAGGTCTGGAAAAAAGTCTAGAATTTTGAAATGGTAAATGTGCAAAACCCTGGCTGTACAGTAGACTAACTCACCAGAGTCGCTTCCACTATTTTACCACAGATTCCTACACAGGTCTGGATATGTATGGCAAAAGTAATTTCTAGGTCTTGATAAGTTTTATACTATACATCTCACATATTCTGATATTAGTTGTGGCAAGAGTTAGTAGAGACTATCGGCATAAATCATAATGAACACCGAACTCTTCAAATCAAGATATCAAAGTCTGGAATAAGTATGGAAACTGGAGCTGTAGAAACTCAAACTAGATGTTTATAATGGAAAAGGACTCAGATGATGGAGGTCCAGCTGGATCTGCTGCGAAATACAATATACTGACATGTGGCTGGTGGTAATTTTCTCTAAATGTAGCTTAGAAACCCTAATTGGACTGGCATTTTACAGGCTCAACCAACAGGCTGTTCAAACAGAAATGCACATGATGATAGATATACATAATAAATGAAGATAAATAATGTGAAGTGATGCCACCGGTGAGAAAGCCAGGCTTGGAAACAAAAAGTCATCGCTGCTGTTTGAAGTTTGATTCTGTACAATGCCAATTTTCCTGGAATGAGGAAACAGACGGATTGTTAAAACGCAGACCGACAGCTCTGCGTTTTAGAAATGACACAACAGGTTTATTAATAGTTTCATAAGAGGAAACTTCCCACTCCGGTCGGACCAGCGGAGTCACTCCTCGTCTAACTCTTCTCTTCAACAAACACCTCAGGTCTCTCCTCCTGAATCTCAATCCCTCTCCTGTATCTGTCTTCTTGCTCTGACATACTCTGATCTTTTAGGAAAATCTCTCCTTTGCTCTTATTCCCCTTTTTCCTAGCTCTCCTCATCTCTGATCATTTTAAAGTCACAGAAATATCGTCAGGGCAGAACAGCTCTGAACTGAAGATTATTCTACTGTTGCTCTTATTGTAAGCAGCTCTTCATTAGAGCTGCAGCTAAGGATTATTTTCATTGTCAATTAACCTGCCGATTATTTCCTCGATTAATCGATTAGTTGTTTGGTCTATAAAATGTCAGAAAATGGTGAAAAATGTGGATCAGTGTTTCCCAAAGCCCAAGATGACGTCCTCAAATGTCTTGTTTTGTCCACAACCCAAAGATATTCAGTTTACTGTCATAGAGGAGGAAAGAAACCAGAAAATATTCACTTTTAAGAAGAGAAAAAATTGCTCAAACCGATTAATCGATTATCAAAATAGTTGGCGATTAATTTAACTGGGGCGAGTAGAGCCGAGTAGAGTGCGTAACATATAAGGTTCAGTCCTTCCCGCAGCGACCCGGGTTCGAATCCGGCCTGCTGTCATTTGCTGCATGTCCTCCCCTCTCTCTCTCTCTCCCATACCTTCCTGTCTCTCTCTCACACTATCTCTGTCAATAAAGCATAAAAATGCCTAAAATAAATATTTAATTTAATAGTTGACAACTAATCGATTAATCGTTGCAGCTCTACTCTTGATAAGAGCGTCAGCTAAATGACTAAAACAGGAAATTGTAAAGACTCTTCCTGCCCCTCAGCACATACAGACCATAATATATCTGCAGGCGTTGATAAGGGTTATTGATCGATACCAATGACTCCTTTTTTTCTGACCTGTAGTCTGTTTTGGAATAAAAACTCTCCACTGTTTTGGGAGTTTGAACACTCTCCCAATGATGATTTTTTTTTATCATTTAAATTTTTTTATTTTTCAAACAACCTGCAACATTACAATACAAAACATACTTTTCACGTGGTAGTCTACAGGTAACAAAGTACACAAACGCAGATAGAAAACAAAAAAAAAAAAAAAAAAACAAAAGCAAACACAACAGCACAGCATGATAGGTCACAGCCCCCCCCCCCCCCCCCCCCCCACCACAACACACAACACTCTACATGACATATTTTAAGGCTTCTCCCAATGATGATTGAGGTTATTACTTTCACTAAAAGTCAGTCTCTGTCTGCCTCCATGCTCCAGTACTCCCAGGCAGCAAATACGATGTCGGACATGACTGACTGCGAACAGGCGCAGGAACTGGGAGCCATCAACAGCACTCTGAGGTGAGACCGCAGACCTCCACTTCCCTGTTTCCTCTGACACTTTCACTCTGCGACCTGCCAGAATGCAAATGCTTTGAAAATGCAAAAGAGACTGGAAATGAGACGGCTGCCTGGGGGAGGCAGTGAACCCGCTGCCAGCCAGGTAAAACATTAACCAGCATGTGACTGGAGGCTGCTGGAGGTTCCCCACCCTGTTGCACTGTAAAGAGCTATAATTACAGAACTACGGGGTTCCCACTGCTCATGGGAATACTGGGAAATATCATGGGATTTTGAGAGGCTGTATTCTAGACAGGGAAAGGCAGGGACTTTCTTTGGTGAAGTCAGGGAATATCAGAGAATTTTACAAATGGGTCGCTTTACAGGAATACAGCAGAATGTATTTTCCAGTTTTTAAAGTCACGTTTGTTGCATTAGATGGTTTTCAGCCCAACTGGAGTAGAAACCAGAGTGAAAAACAGGTGTAGGGGAACCTATGAAGACTTTGAACTATAACCTACTTGTCTAAAATGTGTTTAAATATATGATATTAGAGGCTTACCTTTTCACTGTAGGAGTTTTAAGACAGGTGAAGGGCCGTCTTAAAGTTAAGAAAAAAATCAAGAACAAATTTGAGAACTTTCATTTCAAGAATACCATTTATTCCCAAGTTTTTTTCTTAGGAAGAAACATAAGAAGAAAGTTAAGAAAATATATAAGAACTGTTTTTGAGAATAGCATTTTTCCTATTTTTTTTCTTAAGACTAATGTCAAGAAAAAAATGGCACTTGAGAAGATTTTTTTTTTCTTAAGAGGGTTTTGTGAATCCGGCCCCAGGAAGGAAGAGAGTTTTAGGTTCCATCTCTCCAACTCTCCGATTTAGTTTATGGAAAGTCATGGAAAAGTCGTGCAACTTCACATCAGGACCATGGTGGGAGCCCTAAAATATATATCCAGTGTCTCTATTCATCGGCTAGGACTGTTTCTTCTCTGCCCTGCAGTCTGATCTGTGTCTGTCCACCATTTACATTACAATTTACACTCTTCTACTGGACTATAAATTTACAAACCTGGAATCATCTGTAAATCTGTCCACAGGCAGAGGGTAGCTGTCTGCAAAAGTCTTATAATTTATCTAAATTGAAGGGCTTAAAAATATTCAAATGTCTTAAATCCCGTTATTAGAGTTCTTTTTTTTTTTTACCATGCAATATAATTTTCTTTTTTGCACTGCATGTTGAGTCTTAGATGAATCCAGAACAGGATTAGTAGTACAATCTGCATCTTGTCTGCTTTACTTCACACAGTTGGACTCTATGTCTCTTAACTCATTCATTTCCTGCTGTCTTTTTTTCTTATTCTGCCCATTTACAGTTCCAAAACTTTCATTAGCTCTTTTCCATCAGAAATCGGCTGGTTTAGCAGCTTTGTTTCTATATTTTAGTTGTTGAATTTGGCTTCCTGAAACCTGCAGACACCTTGAGTCGGCATAGCGAGAACTCTTCCTCACCAGTAGGAATGGCACAGTAGCTTCATGAAGACTCTCCATCTTCAGCACGTTTCATTTATCATATTATTATCCTGTTCTTCCCTGCTGCAGTGACCCAGTTTCCCCTGTGGGATGAGTAAAGTTGGTGTTGTGTTGTGTTGCAGTAACCAGAGTAAAGAGGCGTTCGCTGACTGGGCGCGGCACGACGACGCTCAGGACCACTTCTGTGAGCTGGACGGTGAGTTCTCACTCTGCCTCGGTCCTCTGTTAAAGAGCAAATCAACACTAAACCACAGGAGTCTCTCACACGCTCTGTACGGGCTGAAGCTTTAGAGCGTGTCGCACCTCTGGCCACGCCCCAATCAGTGATGTCACAGCAGGTGTTCTGCCTTTGACAGCTGATGCAACACACCTGCTTTGACACTTAACATTTTTTTTGTTAGATTCATTGTATTAAATTGTCTTTGGCTGATCTTGTTTAAAGGAGGGGTATCATTTGCTTTTTCAGCAATTTTATGTAATTACCTGGTGCCTATAAAATACATCTGTTAAGTTTTTTTCAGTAAAAATCGTTTAGGTATTCACTTCCCAGTGTTTGTTTCCCACCTACAAGAAAATAGGTTGTTTTACATAAGCAGCTTCTTATGCTAATTAGCTACTGCTCTGATTGGCTGGCCATTCTGGAAGGCCCGCCCTCCTCTTAGGGTTGATTGGTCGATTTCAGACAGTCCAGCGTCTACATAGAAAGCGGAGCAAAATCTGACTGGCTTGTACAAGAGGGCGTTTTGTAGTCGGTGACTGTGGGGAAACGGCAGAGTAACATGATTCAGTTTTTTTTACTGTGATTACTTCACACCTCCAAGTACCAAAATCACCAAAAATACTAAGAATTGCCACATCCTAGGATACCCCCCCCCCCCCCCCTTTAAACCTTCATTCATCCAGTGAAGGTTTACCAGGCACACAAGCTGTTTTTCACACTTTCAAATCACTTTCCAGTAGAAGCCCAGTCTGAAGGAAGTGGAGGCTCGACTGCAGCAGCTGGGTGTTCAGTTCCTTGTTATTGAAGGAGGGGAGAGCATTTCTCATTTACTCCCAGATTTACCAGCCTGTCCGGGGATTTGAACCGACGACCTTCGGGCCTCAAACCTGCTTTTCTAAACTAATAATAATAATAATAATAGACTTTATTTGTATAGCATTTGTCAAAAACGTTACAAAGTGCTTTACAGAAGAGTGAAAACAGGTTTAAAACCATACAGATAAGAAACTAGAAAATAGATTTAAAAAATTGTATAATAAAGAACCAGAACATTATTAACAGAACCTTTTATAAAATGACTTTTCCACCAAAAAAATATTTTTTTCAGAAGTGTTTAAAAAGAAGAGCCTCCTGCAGACCACTTTGACCACAAAAGCGTGCAGTTACCTTTTAGCCTGGACCTTGGGACTGCTGGGCTCGTTTCACCCTGAGTGTGTAGCATGTAACACTGTTCTCAGTCCAGCTCAGTGTGTTTATCCTCTGCCTGTGTGTGTGTGTGTGTGTGTGTGTGTGTGTGTGTGTGTGTGTGTGTGTGTGTTCCAGATGAAACGTCTCCAGACGCAGAGTACGTGGATCTGCTGCTGAACCCGGAGCGCTACACCGGATACAAGGGTCCTTCAGCCTGGAGGGTGTGGAACAGCATCTACGAGGAGAACTGCTTCAAGTGAGACACACACACACACACACACACACACACACATACAGACACACACACACACACACACACACACAGATGTGGGGACTCGAGTCACATGACTTACCAGTTTTAATTGCTTGAGACTTGATGCATGAAGAGAAGACTTGAGACTTGACTTGACTTGGGTTCTGGTGACTTGAGACTTGACTCTGACTTGTACTCTGATGACTTGAAAAGGTTTCTAAAGTCTTGACTTGAGATCTTGTGTTTGTGTAAATGACTTAGATTGAAAGTGATGAGATTTGTTCCAGCATACGACTGAATTTAAATTCTGTTTTCTGAATTTGTATGGAATGATTGAATTTATTGAAGTTGAAACTGATTATAGAAATCAAACTCATGATGCTCTTGCCAAGTTTTTATCCTATTAAAACCATATTGCATTGAAAAGTCCTAGATATTTAGTTTTCTTTAAGATATTAAATTGATACTGGACTCTTGATTTGTTCTGACTTGACTTGCTGTTCTACATTTAGACTTGAGACTTGACATTAATGACATGGACTTGACTTGCTGCTCTACATTTAGACTTGGGACTTTTCTTGAGACTTGAGCAAAGGTGACTCGATCACACACTACATCCAGGGTTACTACATAGGCCTGGAAAACTATTGATAATGAATTTGACAATTCCCACATCTTGAAAAGTATTGGAATTACACAGATATGGGTTTTTGATGGCTGATACTAATACCAGTTTTATTGACAAGAATAATACTTGGATTTGCATTTTTGTTTTTGACATGAAAATGGTTAAATTTAAAGATTTTGAAATGTTTGCTATTGGCAGCTTTGACCTAAAAATATCTGTGGGCCTTGAACAATATTGTTAATAAAATGTGTTTCCCATGACAGGCCCAGGTCCGTGTACCGACCTCTGAACCCTCTGGCCCCGACCAGAGGTGAGTATCGTGAGAGTCCAGACTTACAGCTCACTCTTTCAACTTAGTTTTAGTAACAAACCCAGTGACCCAGTGCAGTTCACAGGAGGTGAAACTAAAACTTATTTCAAATTTTATCTCCTTTCCTGCCAAGTGCGTTGTGGGTAAAGATGCAGATTGTAGATATTTTAGCAGCGTTTCTTTTTTGATGATATGAAGTTGACACAAGTTTTGAGTATGGACTGTCTCTACTGTAAATATAATAAATATTTCTCATGTATTGTGTTTTTAATCTCCACTTTTCACTGTTTTTTTTAATGCCTTTGCTCTGAAAAGTGTATTTAGGAATTCTGGTTAAATGTCTTCAGTTAACTTGAACCTGTGGCTGCAGGCCGTCTGCTGTTATAATCTAATTTGTCTCTTGTCTTTGCACCTTGTGATTTTTAGATCACGTTTGTGTGTGTGTGTGTGTTGTTTGTAACTGCATTATTTCCTAGATGTGTGTGTGTGTGTGTGTGTGTGTATTAATAGAACAGATATAACAGCTTTGTTCTCTCTCTTCCTCTCTGTCTTCCTTCAGGAGACGATGATGGTGAGTGTTAACTAACTGGTTTCAGATCAATATATTTTTAGTTGTGATTTAAAGAACTGACTACAGCTCTACTTTTGTTCCTTTTCTCTCTCGTGCAGGAGAGGGTTTCTACAACTGGCTCGAAGGTAACGACTATCTATGTTTTCTCCTTTTTCCTAGATTTCTGTAGCCTGATATTCAGACTGAATGTCCATTTCGTTCCCACTCCAATATTCAGTCTGACCTCCATGTTAGGTTTCTGTGTTGGGGGGGGGGGGGGGGGGGGTTGATTTTCCCCGAACCAATCACTAGTGACTGACGTTTCCGGCCACTCTGACGTTATTTTCAGTCACACTGATGCGACGTATTTACTAACTTTATCAAAAATGACGGTCGTATTTGACAGAAATATTGTCTTTGCAAACACAATATGTTGGTTAAGGGGATATTTCAACAAACATTATTCTGCTGAAATGCCAATGAAAAACCGTTGCATGAACGGTTCAAACTTAAGTCCCGCCCACAAAGGTGCTGATTGGCCCGACCGTTTTTCCTAGCTAGAAATTGCTGTTGAATAGAGCAACACCAGACTCTGAATCGCTCGACCAAATGTGAAGAGTGGAGGGACGAGATTCAGGAGTCTGGAACCAGGCTAATATTTTTGTCATTTTCATTAAAATAATTTGCTACTGTCTATCTTGGATTGCTCTCAGCAGTAATGTCCGCTCCAAAAAGAGTCCGGCTCCAAAAAGACTCCAAACCGCCCAACTCCATGAAGTCACTGGACCACAACCCAACTTCTGCTAAAAATATAAAGTCTATACATTTTTTCCACAAGAGGTTTTGGCCTCAGCAGCTAATTTCACTTCTTCTAATTTCAAAATAATTGTGTCATTATCACATATGACAGATAAAACACGGGGTTGTTTTCCTAGTGATTGACAGGTCGCCGATTACGGGCCAATAGCAGGCTGAGCTGCGGCTCTGCGAATGACCCAAACTCCGCCCCCTCCACCTTGGCTCCGCCCTCTGGCTCTCTTTGGCCGCTCCGGCTCCAAAAACGCCAACAAACGACAGTCTCCAGGCTTCAAAACCCCTCAGAAGCCAGCCGGGGTGAAGAACACTCACCGCTCCGTCTCTGATCTCTCCTCCTCAGCATCGTTCCTCCTGTGGACCGCAGACTTCTCGCTGTAGAGCAGCTATTTTTGCCGAACCAGGTCTTCTGAAAATATCTCTCACGTTATTCCCTCTCGTGTTCGCGGCCTCAGAGTCTCACAGAACAGAACAGAACGGAACAGAACAGCGGCCGCTTTATCTCCTCTCCGCCTCGTCTGAAGTGTTCCTGCAGAGACAGACAGACAGACCGGCTGCCGGAGACTCCCGGGGGGGACCGTCGGGTACAAAGAGCCCGTACAGAGCTCCGGGGAAGATGAGCTTTCATAAACGCAGCCTTTCTTGTGACACAAAGAGGCTGGACCGCAGCCCAAACTATGATTCAGCCGCCATGAGTTTAAAGTTTGATACCGATCTGTTTGGACTGAATTTTGCGTTGATATTGTTAAAGAAATATAATCCCACACGCTGTCTTCTCTCTGTTCTCAGTATCTGCCTTTTTGGTTTTTGCGCTACGCACCTGTCACTCAAAGGCTTTTAGGCATAATGCAAAAATTCTTTTTTCTTTATTTACTGTGTTGATATTGCCTAAAAAATAAAAAAAAAGGATCAGAATTCAATGTTTCCCTGAGAATTTTATTGTTGAGGGTGGAAAAACCAGTAAAGTTATGAGTGGTACACTGAACCCTGTTCACTCACTCAACTGGGAGAGAGAGCCTAAGCCCCGCCCCTTCTGCTGTCCCCCATGGGACCTTATTTCAGAAAAAATCTGTACGGTAGTCAACGGGGAGAGACAAATAATTGATTGATCCTGTACACATATGATGTTTTGGCAATTTAAAAGATAATTTTGCAAGTCAATAAAGTGGCAGTTTGTGGTAAAACTGTTGAAGTATCAGACTGTGAAAATACGTCATTAGAAAGACGACACACCCAAAAGTGGCGTAAGTGACATCATAACTTTCTCTCTCCACAAGCTCCCAGAGCCTGAAGCTCAGTCCCTCTCAGACAGCAGGAGTATTATACACAACCTGGAAGGTAGACAGTCAGAACGGGTTTAAACTGCTTCAGGATAGTTTCAGTACAGTGGGGGCTAACGTTAACGCCATGCTGTGTGTTTCCTATGTTTCCTTCATGTTGGTGTCGGTGAGACAGAGATGTAGTTCACTGAGCCTGAAACACTAAACTAAACTTTACTTTACTGTTTTACCACAAACTGACACTTTCTTCACTTGCAAAATGATCTTTTCAATTGACAAAACATCATATGTGTAATTCATGGCACAATTCAAACGGGATCAAACAATTATGTGTCTCTCGCCGTTGACTACCGTACATATTTTTTCCCAAATAAGGTCCCATGGGGGACAGCAGAAGGGGAGGGGCTTAGGCTCTCTATTGTACGATGGCTTTAATCAAACACACACTGCTCTGTTCGTGTCCTTCAGGCTTGTTGTGTTCACACTTCGCTCTTGATAAGAGTGGCGGCTAAATGCCAAAAATGTTAATATAGTGCTCTGCTGAGTGCTGAGCAGCGCTGGCAGGCGAATGTGTGAATGTCCATTGAACAGTGAAGTTCATCAGCTTTCCCTATGGAATGAGAGCCGGCACAGAAACTTTGTGGATTGTGGGAAGGTGAGCGTCAGAAAGTTCCAGCCGTTGCGAGGAGAAGGAGGCAAAAAGTAGAGCTCAAGTCTACTTTATGCAAATCTCAGACAGCTGGAGCAAGCATCGACAAATAGAAAGGCCAAGGTCCAACTTCTGCCTGTCCGGACAGAGACGGAGGACAAACTAATTGTTGCTGTTTATAGCATCAGATCTATGATTAAGGATGATTTACAACAAATTAAACAAGATCGAGTTTGGCCACAACCCACTTTTTAATTGAACATTCAGAGCAATAACTAAAGTGTGATTGAGAATGTTTACTCACTCTCTATCTCTCTCTCTCTCCCTCTCCCTCTCTCTCTCTCTCTCTCTCTCTCTCTCTCTCTCCTCTCTCTCTCTCTCTCCCTCTCTCTCTCCAGGCTTGTGTCTAGAGAAGAGGGTTTTCTACCGGCTCATCTCTGGCCTCCACAGCAGCATCAACATCCATCTGTGTGCTCAGTACTTGCTGGACGGTAGGAGAATAACATTTAAATACCAGTCACACAACACCGGTCTTTGGTTTTCATGCCTATGTTAACCCTGTTAGTGCCTTGCTCTGCCCATTCAGTAACACAGCAGCACATACAGTATACTCCTCACACATATACTTTTGGCACCACATTTCTTTTGATATTGTTTTCTGTGCTGCACTCAAATCCAATTACTGCTCCATTTTTCAAGGCTCAAGGTAAACTTTATTAGACCTGAAGGTAAATTGGTCTTGCAGTCAGGTAAATTCAGCCGACTCTAAAGTTTAAGGCAAAATACATAAAACACAATACATAATACATAACGCTCCACATACAATTCAGTAAACTAGAATTTATAACCACCTCCTCTCCTCTCTTCTCTCCTCCCCTCCTCTCCTTGTCTCCTCTCCTCCTTCCCTCTCCTTGTCTCCTCTCCTCTCCTCGTCTCCTCTCCTCTCCTTGTCTCCTCTCCTCCTCTGCTCTCCTTGTCTCCTCTCTTCTCTCCTCTCCTTTCCTCTCTTCCTCCTCTCCTTGTCTCCTCTCCTCTCCTCTCCCCTCTCCTTGTCTCCTCTCTTCTCCTCTCCCCTCTCCTTGTCTCCTCTGCTCTCCTCTCCCCTCTCCTCTCCTCTCCTCTCCCCTCTCCTCTTCTCCTCTCCCCTCTCCTCTCCTCTCCTCTCCTCCATGGAGGGACACACAAACTGCTCTCCAGTTATAGTAGTGGGATGACATGAAAGTGAATAGCAGCACAAAGTGCAGAAAGATAAGATGCCTAACAAGCTTTCTTTTGTTCAGCAGTGTGAACGAAGGATAGATTATTACACATCAGTGTACTTTCTCACCTATGAAACCCACGCTAGTTTGTTTTGGCCATAAAAGCAGTAAAATTGCAACTCGCTTTTGTTTGAGTTTTTGACTGCATCTGCTGTCAGGACACTTTGGCTCTGATCCCTGTACCTCTTATTATTATTATAGAGCAGGGACAGGCAGTCGTGTACCATGGAGGACCGAGAGTCTGCAGGTTTTCATTCTAACCAAACACAGCAGAACACCAGGTGATCTCACTGATTAACATGACTTCAACCAGAGAGGAGGAACTAACCAGTGAAATCAGCTGCTGTAGTGTTTTTTTTTTTGTTTTTTTTTGTAAACATTTATTTATTGATTTTATACATTTAACACATTGTACATAACAACTGAACCCTCCCCCAAATCAAACAAATGGCAGTATATAATTCTAATGATAAAATATCACTCAAAAATAATAAATTAGCTGATAATCAGGTTAAAAAGGACAAAAATTTACAATGGAAAGAAAAATTAAATAATACAATTCACAACATAGAGCAGTGTACAGCACACATTCCTCACATCAGATTAGTTATTTTAGCTGCTGTAGTGTTTGGTTGGAATGAAAACCTGCAGACTCTCGGCCCGCCATTATGCCTGATTGCTTGTACTGTTGGTGATATAGGAATTTAACCTTTTTTTTTAGTTTCATACTCATTGTAAGTGTGTCTGGATAAGAGCCTTGGCTAAACGTCCCCCAGTAAATGTAAAACTGTGACGGTGGAGTACTGTGTCATGGAGTAAGATGGCTGTGTTGTACCTGGCCTCCTCAGAGGGGTGGGGCAAGTCGGTGTGGGGCCCCAACGTTCAGGAGTTTCGTCAGCGCTTCGACCCGGCGGAGACGAAGGGCGAGGGCACGCGGCGCCTGAAGAACCTGTACTTCCTGTACCTGATCGAGCTGCGGGCGCTCTCCAAGGTGGCGCCCTACTTCGAACGCGCCTTCATCAACCTGTACACCGGGAACGCCCAGGAGGACGGAGCCACCAAGGAGCTGCTGCTGCGGGTCTTCAACGAGACCAAGTGAGACGCACTCATGAAGCAAAGGCTTTGAAATTCATTTGATCATTTAAAGTACTTTAGACCAGTGTTTCCCAACCCAGTCCTCAAGGACCCCTTTTCCTGCAAGTATTGGTTCCAGCTCTACTCTTGCGCACCTGATCCAGTTAAGGTCTTAATGCTGATTGGTAGAGACAGATCTACCTGAACAGAGCAGCATGAAAGTGTGTAGGCCCCAGTGGGATCAGGTGTGCAAGAGTAAAGATGGAATAAAAACTTGCAGGACAGGGGGTCCTTGAGGACTGGGTTGGGAACCACTGCTTTAGACTATAGTACTGTAGAGTGATACGGTCTTGTTGACAGTCATGTTGTCCAGCCGCTGTCAGCAGAACAAAAACCTTCAAATCCAGTCAAGAATTTGTGTAGTATTTGACATTATATAGTTTAATGTTTTTCATTTTATAATTTATTTTCCTTGTTAAGATTCAAGATTAACTTTATTGACCCACAAAGTGGAAAATTTGGCTTGGCCTTTCACCCATGCTGCAGCCGTAAAAGACAAAGCATTCCACATGCAGAAAAAAAACATACAAAGATGTTAGTAAATAAAAACATACAGCAAGGTTCCTAAAAGCACCTATAGACAAACAGAAGAAACAAACACATCAATAAAAGCAAAGATCTGCACATTATCTGTAACTTTATGTATGTTGCTGCTGTTTTGGCCATGTTTCTCTTGAAAAAAAAGACTTAAAATCTCTTTTGCAATCTGAGACTTTACCTGGTTAAATAAAGGTTAAAAAAAAAATTCACCTCTGGAAATTTTGAAATGGGAAAACGTGTTTGACACACAAACAGAAGGTCTCGGTTTCTATATAAAATGGCACAAAGGTGGAGGCAGAGGGTGGGCAATATATTTTTTTTTAAATCTCCTTGATCTTAGATTTAGTTTCAGCTCCAAAGAAGGAAAACAGTTCAGTGGGTAGAGATGTGATCGCAAAACCTGAGCTGGAATCCAAACCTGTTCAGTTTTGAGTAAATAGTTTTTACATTTGTCGGTAAAGCCTCAGTGAAACCCAGCCGACTGATCTTTAATTTTGATCATGCTTACAATTATTTATACAACTATATTGTATTATAGACGTATTATAGATAACAGGCTAAACAATGTTGTACTATTGATAGTTGGGTAGTCATATACACAAAGCTTGTACATCTGAAAATTTTGACAAAGGTCGGAAGGGGAACGATGGCAGTCAAAGTCGCACATGGATGAAAAGTTTCCATTTATTTTCCTGTTTTGCATTTACTTTGTATGTTTTCCCCACCACTGTATATGTGCAATTACATGCTAATTTCCACCAAAAAAACTCACAAACAAAAAAAAAAAAAGATATTTAATGCCATTTCATATCTTCATTACAAAGTATTAAACTAACAGTTCCACTTGTCTTCCAGAGCTTTCCCAATGCACTTTGATGAGAAGTCCATGTTCGCCGGCCACAAGTTGGAAGCCAAAACATTAAAGGTGAATAGTAGAGTATCATCTGACATGTTGTGTTTTCAGGAGACAGTAGGGTTGGTTTCCATGTGTTTTTTTTTTAGCAGTGGGACGGAGCAGGTGCCTTCGCTCCTGCTGTTTGTCTGTTTTCTTTGCATGAGCAGTGAAGCAAACAAGCCAGGAACGGGTCAACAGTTCGATTTATTTTTATCAGCTTCAGATGCTTTCAGTGTCTGTTTGAGGCAGCATGACAAAAGCAGACTAACCCTCTTTCATAATCCTTTAACAAGGGCTGCCTGTATAACTGGCTCAGTTTGGGGTGTGTGTGTGTGTGTGTGTGTGTGTGTACAAACTGTGTCATGTTACTGTCACGATGCCCTACTCTGTGACAAATACTTCAAATAGAGTAGAAACAAGACAAGAAACGGGAAGTGTATGCGAGATAGAGAACAGTTGTATTTGTATTTGTTCCCTAATTTAAACAGCAGTACACTAGAGATGGGACAATATGTATTGAAATTCAATACATCGCAATACAAAAATGTGTCAGTCCGTCTGTTGTGTCAGGAACATGAATGGTGATATCAGCTCCATGTTATTCTGCTGTAGTAATCACTAATGAGACTCTTAACCATCAGTTTCACAAGCTCTCCATCCAAATTATATTATTGTCACTTTGTAAAGACATTTTTAAATTCTTGTCTACATTCATGAGATAAGGCGATCGTCCCATTCCTACACCCAGAAGTCTCAACCTTTCAGACGATATGAAGAAATCCTAAACATACTTTAGCAACTGAAAGCCAGCTGGTATGAATGAGGTGGCTGCTTTTGTTTTCTTCTATATGTGCAGTATGAGGGTTAGGGTTTAGGGAATATGTCTGAACTTCTCATCTCCACAGTAAACAGAAAGCTCTGAACGGTCTCGTCTCGTTTCGTCTCGTCTCTTTTCTCCCAGGAGGAATTCCGCCTCCATTTTAAAAACATCTCTCGGATCATGGACTGTGTGGGCTGCAGTAAGTGTCGACTCTGGGGAAAACTGCAGGTAGGACATTGACTGTTTCTCTCTTGTTATATTTAGGGCTGTGTGTATGTTTTGCTCTTACGGGTTTTAGCAAAATATCTGTACATTTCAATTGATATTCCAAATACTCTGTTTCAAGTACATAAAATCGGTTGGAATAAACACATTGAGCATAAGTGTATTTGCATAAAGATGTCTACTGCTTGGTCTGATGTAATTCTGATCATGATGATAGTTTCACACTGTTCATGACAGGATAGTAAAGTAACTTGCTAAAGAAATCCTTCTAAGCAGTGACAGCTGGACAATAGAGACACACCTACATTTCAGTTTTTCAAAACGTAAAACTTTTTTTTCTTCTATTCAATATTACAGGGCTAGGCAGTATGCAAAATGCTTTTGCACACTGTCATTTTTGCACATTGCCACACACACACTTTTACTCTTTTACCTCTAATCTTATGTATGTTTTAACCCTTATGTCTGTTTATTTGTTTTTGTGGTATGTCATTTATGAGCCACATCAAAGACAATTTTGCTTGTGATAGACAAAGTTTTCTGAGTCTAAATTACTTTTACAGTAAAAACAAATATATATATTTGATTGCCATTTATTGCCCCATCTAGTGGCACCAAACCGTACAATTGAGAGAAAAGGAAAAAAAGGGAAAAGAAAAAAGGAGTACAAAACTATTATCATATTCTGTACATTGATAAAAATGATAAATGATGAGGTGAATTTTTGCTCGTATGCTATCCATTTAAAGAACCAGAAGAAAAACATGTCCAGCAACAGTTGGTGGTAGAATATGTTCTTCTGGTTCATGCTTTTGTTTGGAGAGCGAAGTGGCTGCAGATCTGCTCTCCATTTAAAGGACCTGGCCGTTCTTTAAACCTGATCAGTAAAATCCTGAAGTGACTGCAGGTTGACCTCCATGTGTCCGTCCTGTGTGTTGTTTTCAGACTCAGGGCCTGGGCACGGCTCTGAAGATCCTGTTCTCTGAGAAGGAGATCAAGAACCTCCCTGAACACAGTCCCTCCAAGGGCTTCCAGCTGACGAGACATGAGATCGTGGCCTTACTGAACGGCTTCAGCAGGTAGAAAGAAAGTTTCTGAAGTATTACTGTGGGATCCGTTATAGAACGGCTAGTTCTAGCTAAAGATAGGGACACACTACACGACTCAACAGACAGCACACACTGGCTTTCACAGTTTTTGTCTTGCGAGGAGAGGAGCAAAGACTAGACGACTGGTTGGATTCAGGAAACACACACTTGACGATCAGTTGGATTTGGGGAACACACACTTGACGATCAGTTGGATTCGGGGAACACACACTTGACAATCAGTTGGATTTGGGGAACACACACTTGACAATCAATTGGCTTCAGGGAACACACACTTGACAATCAGCTGGATTCGGGGAACACACACACTTGACGATCAGTAAGATGTGGGGAACACACACTTTACGATCGTTTGGATTCAGGGAACACACACACTTGACGATCAATTGGCTTCAGGGAACACACACTTGATGATCGTTTGGATTCAGGGAACACACACACTTGACGATCAATTGGCTTCAGGGAACACACACTTGATGATCGGTTTGATTCAGGGAACACACACTTGACGATCGGTTTGATTCAGGGAACACACACTTGACGATCGGTTTGATTCAGGGAACACACACTTGACGATCAGTTTGATTTGGGGAACACACACACTTGACGATCAATTGGCTTCAGGGAACACACACACTTGACGATCGGTTTGATTCAGGGAACACACACACTTGACAATCAATTGGCTTCAGGGAACACACACTTGAAGATCGGTTGGATTCAGGGAACACACACTTGACAATGTGACAGTTTTGGTTTTACATAGGCCTTGTTACATGTTTCTCTCTCTCTCTCTCTCTCTCTCTCTCTCAGGTTGTCCACCAGTATACAGCAGCTGCACAGTTTCCGCTCTCTGTTGAAGGAGAAGAGGTAACAGACGCTCCTCCTGGCCAGCAGGTGGCACCAGCCCACAGGGAACTGCAATAGTCTTATCCTAGCCCAGAATAAGGCCTTTTTCAGGGACATCAGGATCAACACTGAACCCCCCCCCCACCCAATTAAACCTCTGTTTTCCCTGTAACATCCCCCCTACTTTTTTGTTTAACACCAAGGTCTCAAAGATCTTGAACGGTAACTTTCAGCCTATTGCCTTTGTCAAAATAGTCTTGAAGTCATGAAAATATCATCCACAAACTTTTTTTTTTACCCCCAAAATTGTCAAAATGGTTAGCAGGTGACTAAATCAAAACTCTTTTGACCCCAACATTTTGTGATTTCTTTGTTTTGGAACTTTTTTTGGATCTCAACATCATCTTTTTTATCTCTTTGGTTTGGGTCTTAAGAAGCTGACATGGAAAAGTCCCAGGTTGACGGAGTGTGTTGGTGACGTTCAACACCTTCCTAACAGTGTGGATGTTGATGATGGAAGTGACCAAACCCCTCAGTGACTGGAAGGACTGATGTTAGCCTGGTAACAACAGATTAACATGTTCTGTATTCAGTAAAATGTATTCAGATCATGGATCCAGATGACAGGCAGTGTGTAAAGGAGCAGGGCAGACAGGAACCAACATGTTTGAGGTAAAGCAGATGGGGAAACTTTCTCAAATCGCTACATCTTCACTGTTCAGTATCCATTTTTCTTCCTTCACTGACCACAACTTCTGCCGACAAGCGTCACATTGGATTTGAATACTTGTCAGAACCAGATTTGGATGGATCAGGACTTGTAAGAACTCTTTCCCCAAGGAAGGACTCGGCCATTAGCGGTCGAGTCTGGACGGAGCTCGTTTGCTCAGACTCCACTTTGGTGTGTGTGAACCACGCAGGACTCTGCTGTGTGAACCACGCAGGACTCTGCTGTGTGAACCATGCAGGACTCTGGTGTGTGTGAACCACGCAGGACTCTGCTGTGTGTGTGAACCACGCAGGACTCTGGTGTGTGTGTGAACCACGCAGGACTCTGCTGTGTGTCGTGGGCTTTTCTTCTGTTTTCTTATTCTCTCCTTTTCCTCTGTCTCCTGTTTTCTCCCTCTGTAGAGAGAATGATGATCAATGCCTGAGGATCTGGACCAATCTGCTTTTGTTTAGCGTCTCAGGCGTAATCTGTCAGTAAGCTAGATAGTGTGTCTGTGTGTGTGTGTGTGTGTGTGTGTGTGTTTTATGTGTGTGTGCGTGCACATGCAGGGTGAGAAATTGCCACCAGCCACATGCTGGTATATTTTGGCTGTGGCTGGTAAGTTACTGTAGCAGGTAAGCAGCCATCATTTGGTGTCCTATTCTACTCTGAACATCTAGTACTAACGATTATTCTCATTGATTAACGATTCTTTCCCAGATTCCAAAGTGATTCTTCAAATGTCTTATTTAGTCTGACCAGCAGCCAAGAAAAACCCAAAAGCAAATCTCAGCATTTGTGAAGCTTTAACCAGCAAATGTTTGTTATTTTTACTTCATAAATGAGTAAAACGATTTGATTATCAAAATTATAATCGATTCATTTTTTGTTGATCAAATAATCAACAAATCGGCACTATAAAATAGTGAAAGTGGCTGGTGAGTTTTGTTTCTTCCTCTGTGTGGGTGTGAGTGCATGCATGTGTCAGAGTGTGTGTGTGTGTGTGTGTGTGTGTGTGTAGATCAGCAGTTGCAGCTATTGAATAATGGACTATGATTGATTCCATACTTAACCATGAGCTTGGCACTAGTAGCAGATTTTTGCTATTTTGCATTTCTAACTATTCTGTGTTAGCGTGTGAGAATCCGCCTGTCTGGATGAATGTTTGTTGCTCTGTCTGCCTCTCTAGTTGCTGCTGTGTGTGTTTGTGAAAACTCAGTTTTCGTTGGCATTATTTTAGCTTTTGGCCATGTTGTCTTAAAGCACAACGTTAATCAGACCAGATTAGTTGAAGCATGAGAACTAGGAGCCGTTGGGTTCCCTTGAAATTAATTGTTGCCTCAGTCGGACTTCATATACGTTGTAAATTTTCTAAATTTATTTGGATGATTGAGAGGAATTTCCTCATATGACTCTGTGAAAGTGAGGCGTAGTGGATTAGGGCAGCAGCAGGGCGGCCTTGTGGTTAGAGAGAAAACATCCCGTTAGCGACGAGGCTAACGTTAGCTTCATCACAGACTGGACTTCTCTCTCTAGCTCTTCTAGTCAACATTAGCATGTTAGCAATCCATGGCAGCGAGGAGACAGAGAAGCTGCTTTGGTTCTTGCTGTGAAACCTCTCAGCTCAGTGACTTGCTGCGAGTCGCTTTATACAGAAGCTAGTCCAACGGGTCACAGCAAGATGGCCGCCGTCCTGGAACACTGATCTGAATGGGGATGACCGTTCTATTCGTTCAGGTTCAGTGGTGTCAACATAGTGAATGATGGGATGGACCAGCCACTGTGGATGGTGGACAAAAAGTAGTTTTAATAGTTTCCTTCTCTGTGTAGAAGCTTATCTTGATCAATAAGCAACATGAAACAAGCAAAGGACACGACCATGTCCGCTGGTCAGATTGAACCTGTCAAGTTACTTTAAGTTGAAGACAGTGAACGCCTCAGCTGTTCAGTTTTAAGCAGATTTATCCCTTAGTTGGTAATTCCTGTCCAGATTCTCAGCTGGATATTTGTTGTGCTCGTTAGCAAAACTATTCATCTAAAGTATGAAGTGGACCAAAGAATTTTATGTTGCCTACGTTCTATTACAGTGTTTTTTGTTTGTGCGTTACACCCTTCCAGGAGGTGTTTATCTTTTATTTGAATTATTCTTTGATCATCTTGCCAGTATGGTTTGGAGTTGTGATGTGACGAAGTAGTAGATGAGCTTCACATTTTGCCGCTTCTGCACAGAACAGATACGATACACCAGATACGCTTTGAGCATAGAAATGATAGAAATTAGGGTCACACTGATATATGGGTCAGATGTGGGCCTTTTAACAAAAACAGGATATCGGCTCGTCGGATGATGGAGGGGAAGATGGTTTCACTCAGCAGCTTCAGGCATGGCAGTCTGTAAAATAAAAATTAATAATTTATTTTCCTGGGTTTCAGTTAGGGCTGAACAATTTTGAAAAAATATTGCAATTGCGATATGATTTGCGATATTAGAGGGAATGATAATTTTTACATCATTATTCTCATTTTCATTGAAAAACGTATTAAAATGATTATGGTGTGATTTTTGCGGGGATCTGTACCAAACAAAGATGTTTTCTTAAGTCTGTAGAATATGATGTGTAGGCCAGGACATCTCTGCAGCACCACAATATTTACTTTAAAATGATATTTTGACACATTTCACCTTTAACAAATATTGTGCCTCCTGTGATTTGAAAATTGCAGTAGGCCATATTGAGATTTCGGTAAAATTTTGATTAATTGTTCAGCCCTAGTTTCAGTGGAGAGTTTTAGTGTCCTGTGGGTTGATGCTGTTCAGAGGCTTTTCCACCCGGCTGGGAATAAAACTCCCGGTAAAACACTAAAACCTTGTCTTTTTTTTTTTTTTTTGGGCATGAAAATTGGGGTTGAGCCGATGTACGACGTCATCGGACATTGATGATGGACTGCGTTGTTGCTGATGTGACTTTTGTTGAGGTTGTTTCCCTAAAAACAACCTCAGATTGTTTTCCTCAAGGTTGTTTACCTGAAGTTGTTTCCCCCCCCCCCCCCCCAAAAAGCCAACCAAATGGAGAATAAAACTTGCATTAATGACAGGACCGATGTGTAAATTGAACAGCCCTAATGAAAATAGACCAATTTAAAGATTTTGAATATCAGCTATCTACAGTTTCAATCCAAAAATATCTGTGCGCTCCTTCAGAAACCCAAAATGACAAACTGAGTGTATTTGGGATTGAATAAGAAGAAATCTGTTGAGCAGTGCAGCATCTCAGAGAGTTGCCTGGTTGTGTCTTGTGTGTTTGTGAAGGGATGTGTGTGTGTGTGTGTGTGTGTGTGTGTGTGTGTGTGTGTGTGTGAGGGCGTGAGAAAGTGTGTGTGTTTGGTTGTGTGAGAGAAAGTGTGTGTTTTTGTACATGGTGTAGAAACTGTGTGCATGAGACTGGCAAAAAGTTTGTGTGTTCATGGTTATGAGGTAGAAAACGTGTGTGAGATGAGACCAAGTGTGTGTGGCAGAAAGTTTGAATGTACATGAGATAGAATGTGTGTGTGTGGGATAGTGTGTGTGTTTGTGTACGTGGCAGAGTGTGTGTGTGTGTGTATGAGACAAAGTGTGTGTGGCAGAGAGTTTCTGTGTTAATGTACGTGAGATAGAAAGTGTGTGTTCCTGTACATGAGATAAAATGTGTGTGTGGGATAGAAAGTGTGTGTGTTTGTGTACGTGGGATAAAAAGTGTGTGTGGCGGAAGGTTTGTGTTCGTGTACGCAAGATGGAAAGTGTGTTTTTCTGAGAGTAAGACTGTGTACGCAAAATACAGTGTGTGTTTGTGAGTGTGTTTTTCGTATACGCAAGACAGAAAGTGTAAAGTGTGTGTGTGTGTGTGTGTGTGTGTGTGTGTGTGTGTGTGTGTGTGTGAGAGCTGTGTGCATGCCTGTCCTCTGAGCCTTGCATGCTGACAGCAGCTGTACATTCTGTGCAATCCACTGGTCGGCCTTAAGAGAGTCATTTTGGAAAAAGACAAAAAAAAAAAAAGCTTCAGCTCTCCGCTCTTCAGCTTCACGATCCAACAACCTGTACAATTTGTAAAAGACAGCAAAGACTGAAGTTTTCTTTCTTTTTCTTTAAAATCTATATGAATATATATAGTTGCACCCATACTGATGTGTATACTTGTTGAGTGTATTTATTTGAACAGAGTAATAAATATTTCTGGACATCACCTAACTCCGTCTGGTTATTTCTAAAATCTTGTTCCCGCTGGTCAAGGAGTTTCTGCAGCTGAGGCTGGACCAATCTGATGTTTCTAGCTCGCAGTGTTGCCGACACTTCAGAAAGTCGCCAGATGACGTCATATGATAATTTGCATATCAATATATAACCTACAGTCCCCGCTCTCAGCAGAGGGAGGGGGGGTTATGCAGTGTGTGGGAAGCGCTGTGACCATCAGACCTCACAGGATTAGACGAGCAAACCTGCATCAGCCACACAGATTTATTGGGATTCAACACATTAACACTAGCTGTGTTTACATGGAGCCTTTTAATCAGAACAGCAGCCCAATCAGAATAAAAATGCCTCATATAAACGCCTCAATCAGAATAAACTGGCCTGATCCGAATGAAATTTCATTCCGTTTGAGAGGCTGTTTAACTCTTTCATAATCCGGTCGAAGGATAAAATTTTGTCATGTAAACACTCATTCTGATCACTTTCTTTATCTCGCCTCTTTCTGCACACGCTCGCGCATTTATTCAACGTCAATAACGTTTCCCTTTTTTTCTGGGAGGATTTGAATGGATGTGCTTGTTATTAACCCCGGGGCGCCCCGGGCTTGATGTGGGCGGTGCAGCCCGTTTTTATATCAACCTCCACTGTAAACCTCTCCGGGTCGGTTTCGGTTTACAGCGGGGAAAATTACAAACGAAGCCGATCACTGCGGGGGCAAAACAAAACAAAACGTCTTTTTCTGACACTTATGGAGTCATATGTTTTGATAAAACTGTTGCTTCATCAGAAAGAACAGCAGGAAAGAAATAACCGACACAGCTCCATCTTTTGAAAACGTAAGCTCATGTTAGAGAGCTGATTCAGTGTTTTGCACATCAGAAACTTTTATTCTGATTCCATACTGTGGAGCATGTAAACACATCCCAATGCGATCGTTATATTTAGCGCTCATGTAAACACTTGTGTGGCAATCTTCCTTCAGACTGATTTCATTCAGAATGAAAAAAAAAAGTCTCATGTAACCGCAGCTACTGTCCCCCATGGTCAGAAAAAGTCGGCAGATTTGTCACTAGTCGCTTTTCAGAAATAAAGTCGGCAGGGGGCCAGTCAGCACCTTTGTGGGCGGGACTAAAGTGTGAACCGTTCGTGCAACAGTTTTTCATTGCCATTTTAACAGAATAGATTTGTTGTAATCCTCCTTAACCAACTGATTGGTTCAGATGCATTGGTCACTAGTGATTGGTTCGGGGAAAATCAACCCCCCCCCCCACACAGAAAACAGCTAATGAGGAGGAACCAGATGGATTCAGTCTGAATATCAGGATTGGGGATTTTTTAGTTGTTTTAAAATGATGACGAAATGATGAATTGATTGAAGACACGAATGCTCGGTGTAATCTTATATGACAATCAGAAGAACTTGTCCTTTTATTGATGTTCATGTGTCGACACGTCACAACACACATCCACAGACACAAAAAGCTCCACAACAAAATATAGCATCTCAGCGACTCTCAGCCGTACAAATGACTTACAAAACCTTCGTTCAATTAAAAATATAGAATTCAAGCTTTTTTTCTCCACCTCGTTAAAGGAATGTGTGCGCTGCAAAACAAAACCATCTTAATAATTTAATGTTGTGTTTAGTCTGGAAATCCTATTTTTCCTGATTCAAGGTTTGACTGGTGGTTTCGTTTCATTCCAGGTCGTTTCAAGACTTTTTTTTTCTGTGAGAACAACAATATCTTGAACAGGTGTAATGACATTTTAAGTTACGGTCACGTGTTCCTGGAACATTCTCGAAATGCTGAATTGTTTCATTTTTTATAACACAATTCCCAAATGTTTTCACTTTCAAAAGCAGGATTAAGACTCAACACAAGATTAAATGTCTTGTTATGGCAGAGATATTTTGTGTTGGACATTGTAATAACACAAGAGCTTCAGATGTGTTCAACCTTCTAGTTATTGTTATATACAGACTTCAGGATATCGATTATGTTGAAAATCAACTACCTCAATACACGTGTGTATGACTTGTGATAGCTTATGATGTGGTATTTACTTATACAGGCTTAGGAAGTGTCAGACAGATTTTGTTCCTGTCAAACAACGTCAAAAGCAAAATAAATCTGAACTGAATTAACTAAAGGAGTGTTTCAGGAAGCAGGATTACCCAGGGCAGGAAATGAACTTGTTCGTCCACCGGACACAGTGGCTGGTAGAATTCAATATTAACAAGCCACTTTCACCAATTTACCAGTCAACTAGACTCAAGTCACATGACTTGGACACAAATTGTCAAACTCGAGTCACAATTTGATTTACGTGAGACTTGATGCATGAAGAGAAGACTTGAGACTTGACTTGGGTTCTGGTGACTTGGGACTTGACTCTGACTTGTACTCTGATGACTTGAAAAGGTTTCTAAAGTCTTGACTTGAGATCTTGTGTTTGTGTAAATGACTTAGATTGAAAGTGATGAGATTTGTTCCAGCAGACGACTGAATTTAAATTCTGTTTTCTGAATTTGTATGGAATGATTGAATTTATTGAAGTTGAAACTGATTATAGAAATCAAACTCATGATGCTCTTACCAAGTTTTTATCCTATTAAAACCATATTGCATTGAAAAGTCCTAGATATTTATTGATATTGATACTGGACTCTTGATTTGTTCTGACTTGGCTTGCTGTCCCACATTTTCCGATATCTATAGGAACCAATGCCCGAGTTTAGTTTTGATGAATTATTAAAAAAAAATAACAATTATATCAAATTATTTTTCACCTATCTGGCTAACTGAATAACCCTTGTCGAAATACTCCCCAGATTTTCAATAAACATTCTCAAAAACATTCATCACAATATTGTCTACATGCGTCCTGACGTGTCTCCATGCTGTGAAGCAGGGTTCCTACACAGGGACAGGGTCTGGACCGGTCTGGATGGACATGTGATCATCTCCAGGTTTGGAAACTTTTGGAAAAACGTTGTTCAGTCCTGATACACAATGATGTGGATCCACTGTGATGTGATGTTGTGCTGTAGAATTATGTTCAGCTATAGAGTAATATTCATCTTGATGCTTTGGCAATATTGTCTGTGAACTTTCATGCCAATAAAGCACATTGAATTGAATTGAATTGAAAAAATATGGTCTGGATCACTAATTGGATATAATGAGTAACACCTTTTATAAATAAATTTTTTTTTTTTTTTTTACGATATAATCGTCAAATATCATCAAAACAAACATCAGAAAATGATATTCAATGTAATATATTAAGTATACAGTTACCCCTGAAAGTAATTTTTGCACTGTTTATTACATCATGCTCTTACTATAAAAATTGTCACGTTTTCACAGTGGGCTTTTAAAGTCTTATGAAGCCTTATGAGCAGCACTTCAGGTCTCATGTTCAATCTGGGAACCCATCGTCTATCGGTCTGAGGACGGTTAGACTCTGGGGGCGACGGACAATATTTGGGGGTTTCCGGTGTAGCCAGCGGACATCCGGGCCAAGACTTCCTCTTCCTGAGCCGGTCATTGTTTACAGTCAGATTAGCAACTTGAGACGTGAGAATGGAGTCGGAGTTGAGAGACGACGTCTCATATGCAGATATCTGTTTATAGAGATTAGATCCGGACCTAAAACACCTACAGTAAGTATCAATGTTTGTGTATTGTGTGGAGAAACGTTCGACTCGTGTAATAAAATCCGGTCGTAGATGTCGTCCGGCGCACGGAAGAGGAAGTCTTGGCCCGGATGTCTGCTGGCTACACCGGAAACCCCCAAATATTGACCGTCATCCCCAGAGTCTAATCGTCCTCAGACCGATAGACGATGGGGTCCAAGATTGGCTCATGTTGGGCCTCATTCACACAACTCTTCTTAAATTGTTCTTAAAAAACAAGCGTACGAAAACTCAACACAGGATCCCGGAAACATGCGCAGACTCGATTTTTGCGTATCGCAGGTGTGTCCGATGACAAATGTTTGCGGAAACATTCGTAATCGTACGTACGTTTTGGTGAATGAGGCCCGTTGTGAGTAGCTGTAGTGGAGAGTGATCTGTCATCTGACCCAGCCAGTCGATTCTTTGATTCCAGGCATTTGGGAATTGAGAAGAAATTGAGAAGCCAAATTCCTATCTGCCGATTCTGATAAGTAACAGACTGGGAGATTAGACCCGGTGTTACACACTGTCACTGACTGGTGAGAAAATGCCTAATTCTACACCACACACATCACTCTACGAACCAGTAATCCCTTAAAACACCCTTACATTTACATTAATTCATTCATTCCCCTTAATTCATGCAAAATCCCCTTAAAATTAATTAAAGGAGTTATTAATGGAGGAGACCCCATCAAAACCTCCTTAAACTCCCCTTAATGTTTGACTCCTTACTTTCTAATATAATGTCAAATTCAGGGAGACAGGAACTTTCCATTAATAACTCATTAATAACCTGTAAACCTGCACAAAAGGCATGAAAAATCCCTTAATTACAAGTGTCTCAATGAACCAACCCATGAACAAATCCCTTAAAAACTCATGACCGTAACCTTACTTTTGTAAAGCTATGTTAATTTTAATGGGTAATTAATGTTTATGTAATGAGAAAGTAAAAGATAAGGCCGGTGTTTTTTAATGCATTGCTTACCGTACACAAATCCTATGAAAATAACAAAATCAACAATGCGTTTGCTCTCCTCCCGTTACTTTCTGACTTCCCACGTTCCGTTTTTAGCCGTCAAACCGGAAGTCTTTGGCTCCAATTGTGAGCTAAAAACCTTGAAATCCAGCTCACAAAGACATAGTTTACATTTTAAAAATCGCTAACTGTTACCATGAAAAGTCAGGCTGTTGTAGTTATTACCAAATCAAATTCAAATGGGAACAAATTCTTCATTACGCCGGGGACTATTTTCAGTGCTACGGAACTACTTTCCTGAGATCGCAAAGTGTTTACAGCCGGATTATTAAGTTGTTTGAGGAAAAAGTGGTCCGGCCCGGTGCATGGTGATGATGAAATATATATTGTATTGTTTTTTTTAATACAGTGGAGTTCTATGGCTGCTGGGACATGGCTGCATTGGGCACCGGCTACATGGACCAGACTTGTTGGCAAAAAACAAAATCATTGCTGATTCTGTTATTTTCATAGGATTTGTTGACGGTAAGAAATGCATTAAAAAACACCAGCCTTATCCTTTAAGGACATTTCGGGGATAAAATTAAGGGGTTTGTTTTGTCAGTAGTGTGGCGGTACTTTAATTTAGAGAAAGATGAAAACAAAGTAAAATGTCAGATTTGTGACAAAAGGCTGGCTGACAACAAAACAACGTCGCCGATTAATACTGCTCTGTTTATTTTACAAGATCTGCTTGCACCCCTTATGTTTTGGTTTTGGAATTGAGAATCAAGAAAAAAAAATGTCTGGAATCGACTCCATCGATTCCCGATACTTGGAATTGGATTTGGAGCGTATTCCAAAATGTCTGGAATCCAACAGCCATGATTACATCTGAACACAAAGACCAAAATCTTCAAATCCAGTCTGGGAGGAAAAAGTCTGACATGTTGCAATGGGAGAAGTGATGTGTAGGAACCCTGCTGAACCTTCTGGTCTTCCCTACAAACCTCT
Organism: Centroberyx affinis; assembly: GCF_046629955.1. Classification (NCBI taxonomy): domain Eukaryota; kingdom Metazoa; phylum Chordata; class Actinopteri; order Beryciformes; family Berycidae; genus Centroberyx; species Centroberyx affinis. Next base: position 143,882 of record NW_027279629.1, read on the forward strand.
AGTGTGGCTCTAACCTCTAGGTGGGTGATACTAACCGACACGATACTGAATGGTGCCAAAGTGCAGAGTGATGCTGTACAGTGGAGCGCGGGCTCATGGGTAGGGGCAGAGCTCCCCGGCGGCGGCGGCGGCGGCGGCGGTGGCCGTCAGACGCTGCTCGTCGCCGGTGGTGTGAACGGTGAAGCTGCTGTGGCGACTCCCCCAGTCGTAGCAGTCTGACGACAGGCTGCCGGGGGAAACGGGGAAGACTTTAGGTTTAGTGGTGCTGACAACCTGCGTTTTTCCACTGAGGTTATGGATAGGAATGGCGTGACGTTTCAAACAGGCCACGCCCACAAAGTGCGGTACAGGTGATCTGCCCCGCTCTGTGGTTGCTTTTTCTCTGTTCTGATCATTTATGTGAAATGTTTATGGTGTAAATAATTTGTCTTTACGTTTTCACAGATGTCAAAGAACTGCATCATCATTAAAACCTTTATTTTCTGGAAGTCACAAAATGCTAACAAGCTAGCAAATTTTGTGCAAGAGAGGAGTCGTGTTCGTATTTTGACACTTAAAGAAAAAACATTTAAATCATCCTGCTGTTTGACAACTGTGAAAAGGTAATGAAATAATTCTGAAATACATTTCACATAAATTATTATAACAGAAAAAACAGAAAATGTTGATTTACTGTTTTGCTCATGGAAACTGAATAGGGAAAGACATAACAACCTGGGATTCATGGTAGAAGAGTTGTATTTTATACTTTATGCCATGTTTCCCTGACACTATGCGGGCAGGTCGGGGTCGGCGGCGGTCTGTTCTCACCTCGCTGATGCATTCTGGGGAGGAATGCTCCACGCCAGGTCGTCGTCACTGTCGTACCGACGAGGATTGTCGAAGAAATATCCTCTGGAGGAGAGAACGTGGTTTGGTATCCCAGCTGCGCTCTGCAGACAGACAGATTAGTTAGAAACAGGATGATGAGCGATCTGTTCTGAGCGACACAATTCTGTCAAGCTGCAGACATTTCTATTTGGTGTCGTCCAAAATCACAATGGAAAATATGGATGGGATTTACAAGAAACACATAAAACAAACTGTGTTCTACACAGAGTCTTACAAGCTATACTATGGTTTGTTCTATGAAATAAAATACATCAACTAACATCAGCTTTGTGAATTTCTGCCCAATTACTTTAAATGTCAGTTGCTAGCAAAAAGAGTAAAGAGGACTACAGCAATCGTTAGCTAGCTATCTGCTAGTTTGACGTGATTAGCTATGTGAATAACTAGAATACCTGTTCAATGCAATGCTATGAACAGCGTAATAATTTGACTGTTAGGCCCAATCAGAGGATCAAGAAAAATGGATAAACGAGAGGTAAGGCTATTGTAATCCACTTTCCCCAACATTTAGCATTTTGTTAGCAACAATCAATATTAAAAGTAACTAACACATAAAAAAAATCACAAATGTGATGCTGATGGATGTGTTTTAACCCCAGGAACAAAACGTAGTAAATCTCCTGGGAGTCTGTTCAACAGGCTTTATTTTGGGAATTTTTTGAGCCATTCATATTTTCTGTAGGGATTTGGACTGCAAACCAAACAACATGCAAAATGATGCAAAATGACGACTTGTACTTACTGCCTCAGTTAAAATAACATCTACATTTTGACTTAGGTCTTCTTTATTTTTTTATTTTCATTAACTTCATATTTTTTTTAAATTTATTTCTTAAATTTTTATTTATCTTGTAAAGCACGTTGTAAAAATTTTGATACGTGCTCAAAAGTCTATTAATTTTTGTATAATATATTATTATATAACAAGCAACCAATAGTAAGGAGTGCAAGGGTCAGAGGTCACAGCACCTGACACAACACACACACACACACACACACACACACACAGGAGGACTGACCCTGTCCTGCGGCGGCCGGCGGACCCTGAAGAAGAAGACGACCAGCGAGGTCGGCAGCAGCTCCCAGACGAACAGGATCACTCCGAACACGATGTAACCCGCATCGCCCAGAGAGGAGCGCAGGTCAGCCTGGACACACAGGGGTCAAAGGTCAGGGGCAAACTGAGAGAGCGTTTGTATAAAGGAGAGTAACGCTGTCAACACACTGACTGCAACCAATCCTGCAAGTGTTGGATGTGTTGGATTTTTCCTACTTTTTTGTTATAAATGCATGCGTAAACTAAACCAGATGGTGTCAAAATTGCAGTAAAACTAGTAATACATTTAAATAAGTATTCAATATAAACTAACTTTGCATGGCAATAAAGTCATAAAGATTCAACATTTATTGTTGAATTCCCATACGAAAATATTACATGTTCACATAGATCGTTTTCCCTCCATAATAGTACTTCATTGAAGGGAAACTAGATAAATAAAGCCCATACACATCTTTGTTCATATAATTCAGGAAATCTGGAAACCGCAGTTATGAGACTCGTCTGTCACTGTTGGACCACTAGTCAGATGCAGATAAACCTTGCATGCTGCTCTGCCAACCCGGTCTCATGGCAGTTCGTGAAATAGTCACGAAATTTAATCTATTGATTAGTGTACATGGACACGATTTTTCCATTTTTTTTCGTGACATTCAGCACAACTTTCAAACTGATGTATTTCAATTGGAAGTATCTTTCATGCCTGCAACACGTTTTTTTTTCTGTCAGTCGGGACTCAGGAAGTAGTGTGATATTGAAATAAAACAGTGTTGTGGTCGGGGCGGAGGATGGGCGATACGTTTGCCTTCCATGCCGACGACCGGGGTTTGATTCCCAGCGTGTTCAAAGTACATTTCAACCGTAAACCACATTAAAATTTTTAACGAACGTTTTTCTTATTTAACCATGACCAAACCATTTCTCTAACCTTAACCAAGTTGTTTTAGTTGCCTAACCATAACCGTAACACAAGTTGTTTTATTTGCCAAAACTTACGTTTTCAAATTCGTGGTGAAGGAACGTAATTCAGGTCGCGGAGGAGGCACGTTTTTTAGGTTGTGTTCATTTCACGAAAAAAAAATGGCAAAATCGTGTCCATGTACACGAATCAATAGATTAAATTTTCGGGACTATTTCACAAACTGCCGTGAGACCGTGTTGGCTCTGCACGGTCTGTAAGTGAAGACAACGCAAACTATGTTACGGAAGCAATGTGTTCTGCAGAGTGTCCTGACACCCACAGTGACACCCGCCGGTGTGTGTGTGTGTGTGTGTGTGTGTGTGTGTGTGTGTTATTAAAGAACCAGCTGTACTCCACCTGGTCGGAGACGTTGTACCAGTCGTAGTCGAAGGAGTTGATGGCCTCGATGTCGGTCAGGGCGAGCACCACCAGGTTGTAACAGGCCCGCGAGGCGTAGAGCAGCACCACCATGATGCCGATCAGAGTCACCTGACACACCGACGTCCCCTGCAGCCACAACACAGTCACTGTCACTCACCTGTCATTTCACATGAAGCTCTGTTACATTAATTTAAATTTCTGAAATATGGAGTTTTGAGAGTTCTATTCCAGGCAGGGAAAGTCAGGGAAGTTAATCACATATCTGGGAAAGCCAGGGAATATCAAGGGATTTGACACTTCCCACTGAATCTTACATTGATTAGCCGTTTAAGAGATGGTTATAGACATCTAGGCTAAAATGAGGCTACATAGGGTTTAAAGTTAAGTAACGTCTACGTCTTCTGGGGTAAATGACAAATACATACAACATTATCTTTTGTATCTTCTAACTGGCCATGTTGAAAACTGGTCTGGTGCTCAGTGGGTTTACAGGAACAGCAGAATGTGTTTTCCAACTTGTTTCATGCATTCATTGCATTATTCCTCTCCTGTGACTTTATTATAAGTGTCAGTTACAGGCCACCGTAGCTGAAGGGGAGGAGGGATAGAGGCAAGTTGATGTTATTGCAATTCCTACTGGCCGGATATAAAGGTTGATAAAAGTCATATAACATACTATAACATATATATATTTTTTTGTCTTTGGGCAACTTATTTCATATGATACAAACAAAAACTCATTCATACTGCAACTTTGAAAGAAAAAAAATCAAAAATTTCAAATTTCAAAAACAAAAATTTTAGAATACACAGACGTATATGATGTTGTATGTATTATATAGTATTTATAAGGGATTTATTCATGGGTTGGTTCACAGAGACTCTAAGGGATTTCATGTCTTTTGTGCAGGTTTACAAGTTATTAAGTGGAAATTAATGGAGAAAGGAGTCAAGATTAAGTGTTTAAGGAGATTTCGATGAGATCTCAATAATTCAATTAAAAACTAAGGTTATTTTAAGGGATTACTGGTTCATAGAGTATGTAATTTGTACATATGATGCAGTATGGTATATAGTGATATATGTGTATGATGCTATGTAAAGCCCTTTGAGACATGCTTGTGATGCAGGGCGATATAAATAAACATGACTAGACTCGACTAGACTAAATTTCCATGTAAAAATAAACCCGTGTCCTCCGCCTGACCTTGGACTCCAGGTAGATGTTGGCCAGCGACATCTTGGCGACCTTGTAGAGGCAGACGGACAGCGAGACGGCGCACAGCACGAACAGGCTGTCGTTGATGGTGACCCGCACCAGGACCACGCTCTTCACCTCGGCCGAGCTCATCTTCACCAGCAGGGCGCAGACCAGGTTCACCACCAGGAAGACCAGACTGACGCCCAGGAAGACCAGGTACAGAGGAAGCCTATTGGACGAGAGACAGGAAGTGGGTCGGCCGGTAACGATTTGCGAACCAGGAATTAAGTCGCTTACAATTCACAAAAACGTACCATCTTAGTTTTAATTTCATATGATCATTTTATGGGAAGGCGTCACTTTTCTCATATGAGACTTTAATGAGTCCTGTGACATAACTGGGTCCAGAACAAATGGGGTTTAACACTAGAACATGTAGAAATATGAATGAAATGTAAAAGAGAGTATAGATTCCAACATTATGAGTGTGTCATAACAGCAGTAGAACTAAGAGAAAAAATAACATAAAATATGAAAACACAAAAAAAGAAATGTATGCAGTATGAAATAATGTAAAATTATCAAGATATATGAAGTAAACATGAGAATGTGGGAATAGGAGGAAAACCAATATGTGCAATCACAGCATACAATAAATGTGCAAAATGCACATTTATTGTATTTTACTCACATTTTATTCACATTAACAGATGAAAAGATTTATCATACCAAATGTATAATATGAAAATATGAAATCTTCTGTATGTAATATGAAGACATTTATATAAATACATATGAGAAGGGTATGGGAATATGTGAATCTACAGTGTAGATACTGGATGTGAAAATACGTGCGTCCAAACAGTGAATATCTCATTTTGGAATGAAACCTTTTGAATATTAATTGAATATTCATTAGGTTAGGATAATTATAAGGTGCAACCAGTGTAACCACTGTCACTATTTTTTAAACAAATACTGGTAACACTTTACAATAAGGGTCACTATGTTAAAGGTTAGTTAATGCTTAATAAGCATTAACTAACCCTTAATTAACAGTTAACTAATGTGTAATTTACTAATGGTGTCCATGTTAACTAAGGTATTAATTTATACATTATTTAATAGTTTATAAAGATGTATGACTATTAAATAATGTATATATTATATATATTAATACCTTACTTAACATGAACACCATTAGTAAATGATTACCAGACAATTAGTTAACTGTTAATTAAGGGTTAGTTAATGCTTATTAAGCATTAACTAACCCTCAACGTAGTGACCCTTATTGTAAAGCATTACCCAAGTACTATACTAAAAGCCACTTATATTCCACCATGAGTTTTACTTTCATGTTAATTCTGTTTTATGAATACTTTCTGGAAACTAGAGATGTTTCATGTGGGAATGAAGCTCTTCTCTGTTCAGCAGCAGTGAGGAGGAAGGTACCTGTACTTCAGAAGAGCTGGTGTGTACTTGGACTTCGCCTTGAAGTAAACCTGTGGAGGAGAGAGAGATAAAGGCTGATTACAAACACACACACACACACATACATACACACACACACACACACACACACACACACACACACTTGGATATTTTTCTACTGATGTAGGCACTCTTGTCAACCAGCAGGAAGTCAAAGCGGCAGTAATTCAGGTTTTTTCTGCCCTATAGCACAAACAGACCATAATATATCTGCAGGGTTGATAGGGTTGTCGATCAATACCGATGACTCAATGATTACTTGACCAGCTGCTGAGATTTCTGACGTGTTTTGGAAAATAAAACTTCTTCCTATTCCTCCAGTATTCAGCATGGTGATGTATTATCTCTTCACTGGACATCTCTGTTGGATCTGTGCTCTGGTTGGCGAGCTACTCCTCTACACTGGTTGCTGGTTGCAGGTTCAAATCCCCGGACCGCCTGGTACAGTCTGTGTGAGTGATGCCCCCCCCACCCCCCCCCCCTCAGCATGGAGCTGCCTTTGAGCAAGGCACTTCATCCCTCTGTCAGACCAGCTGCTACAGCCTCCACCTGTCCCAGTGCCTCCTCCCCTGCACCAGTGCCTCCACCTGTCCCAGTGCCTCCTCCCTCTGTCCCAGTCCCTCCTCCCTCTGTCCCAGTGCCTCCACCTGTCCCAGTGCCTCCTCCACCTGTCCCAGTGCCTCTTCTTCCCCCTGTCCCAGTGCCTCCTCCTCTCTCTGTCCCATTGCCTCCTCCACCCGTACCAGTGCCTCCTCCCCCTGCACCAGTGCCTCATCCACCTGTCCCAGTGCCTCCTCCTCCATCTGCACCAGTGCCTCCACCTGTCCCAGTGCCTTCACCTGTACCAGTCCCTCCACCTGTACCAGTGCCTCCTCCTCCTCCTCCCCCTGCACCAGTGCCTCCTCCACCTGTCCCAGTGCCTCCTCCCTCTGTCCCAGTGCCTTCTCCACCTGTCCCAGTGCCTCCTCCACCTGTACCAGTGCCTCTACCTGTCCCACTGCCTCCTCCACCTGTCCCACTGCCTCCTCCTCCCTCTGTCCCAGTGCCTCATCCTCCCCCTGCACCAGTGCCTCCACCTGTACCAGTGCCTCCTCCCTCTGCACCAGTGCCTCCTCCACCTGTACCAGTGCCTCATCCTCCCTCTCTCCCAGTGCCTCCTCCACCTGTCCCAGTGCCTCCTCTACCTGTCCCAGTGCCTCCTCCTCCACCTGTCCCAGTGCCTCCTCCACCTGCCCCAGTGCCTCCTCTACCTGTCCCAGTGCCTCCTCCTCCCCCTGTACCAGTGCCTCCTCCACCTGTCCCAGTGCCTCCTCCTCCCTCTGTCCCAGTGCCTCCTCCTCCCTCTCTGTCCCACTGTCTCCTCCCCCTGTCCCACTGTCTCCTCCCCCTGTGCCTCATCCACCTGTCCCAGTATCCCCAGTGCCTCCTCCTCCCTCTGCCCCAGTGCCTCCTCCTCCTCTCTCTGTCCCACTGTCTCCTCCCCCTGTCCCACTGTCTCCTCCCCCTGTGCCTCATCCACCTGTCCCAGTATCACCAGTGCCTCCTCCACCTGTCCCAGTGCCTCCTCCTTCCTCTGTCCCAGTGCCTCCTCCTCCCTCCCTCTCTCTCCCAGTGCCTCCTCCACCTGTCCCAGTGCCTCCTCCTCCCTCTCTGTCCCACTGTCTCCTCCCCCTGTCCCACTGTCTCCTCCCCCTGTGCCTCATCCACCTGTCCCAGTATCCCCAGTGCCTCCTCCTCCCTCTGCCCCAGTGCCTCCTCCTCCCCTCTCTGTCCCACTGTCTCCTCCCCCTGTCCCAGTGCCTCCTCCACCTGTCCCAGTGCCTCCTCCTCCCTCTGCCCCAGTGCCTCCTCCTCCCTCTCTGTCCCACTGTCTCCTCCCCCTGTCCCACTGTCTCCTCCCCCTGTGCCTCATCCACCTGTCCCAGTATCCCCAGTGCCTCCTCCTCCCTCTGCCCCAGTGCCTCCTCCTCCCCTCTCTGTCCCACTGTCTCCTCCCCCTGTCCCAGTGCCTCCTCCACCTGTCCCAGTGCCTCCTCCTCCCTCTGCCCCAGTGCCTCCTCCTCCCTCTCTGTCCCACTGTCTCCTCCCCCTGTGCCTCATCCACCTGTCCCAGTATCACCAGTGCCTCCTCCACCTGTCCCAGTGCCTCCTCCTCCCTCTGCCCCAGTGCCTCCTCCTCCCTCTCTCTCCCAGTGCCTCCTCCCTCTGTACTAGTGCCTCCTCCCCCTGTCCCAGTGCCTCCTCCACCTGTCCCGGTGCCTCCAGCGCCTCAGTGGCTCACCTGTGCACAGTAGAGGTTCATGAGGCTCAGGGTGAAGAACTGCAGGCAGACGGGGAAGCAGTAGAGCAGCCAGAAGGCGAAGGGTCCCAGAGCGTTGGCCGTCACACAGTCCCGGAAATAGAAGGAGAAGAGCAGAGCGCGCAGGGCGGCCCACAGCAGGCACAGGAACAGGAAGGCCGTCTGGTAGCTGAAGCGTTTGTGGCGGTACCGCAGCACCAGCCACAGCTGGGCGTAGACGAAGGCGAAGAGGAGGGAGTAGAAGACGGTGTAGGCGATGGTCAGACCCAGCTTCACGTAGGGGGGGATGGCCGGCGTGATGGTGGGCGGGGGGGGGAGGTGGGAGCCGTTACCGGGCGCCGCCGCTCCCGCCGCCACCACCGCACGCTGCTGCTCCTCCACCCGGCTCCCCTCCATCGCCTCCCCGTTCATCCCCTCTCTGTTCCCCGCGGGGGAGGGAGGGAGGGAGGGAGAGACGGGGTTAAAGACGAGCTGGGAGGCTTTTCTTCTTCTTCTTCTTCTTCTTCAGGAGGCAGGAATGTGTCGCCGCTCGCCACACGGATCGCTCCCCGCCATGCAGCTCCGCTCCAGACACACTGAGTCAGAGAGAGAGAGAGAGAGAGAGAGAGGAGGAGGAGGAGGAGGAGGAGGGACAGGGACACTCCCCTCTTTTTGCCGGTGCCTCTAGCAGAGGTATTGGTGGCTTTCAGTCACATGACCCAGCTTCCCAGCAGGCCATTGGCTGAGCAGGAGGCTGAGGAGAGGAGAGGAGAGGAGAGGAGGGAGGGGGGGAGGGGGAGAGGAAGGTGGAGTGGTACAGATGGATCTGGAAGGAGAGAGAGGCAGAGAGAGAGAGGTAGACTGGATCTCTGCCTCACACACACACCCATACACACACACCCATACACACACACCCATACATACACCCATACATACACACACACACACACACACCCCACCCCCTCCTGTGTCACAGCAGGATCATATAGAACCGACTTCGACTGATATGGGTTTTCAAAGGCCAGTATCAGTATTTATGTGACTATATTCTGACAATATTTAGGGGTTCAAGCCTGTAGGGCTGAAACACTATTGTTTTTGTGCTGGTTTATTATGATTATTCATTATTATTGTTCATCCGCGTTGGTGCAAATTGCCGTGAGTTGGTACATCGCAGAGACATCAAATTTGGCCCAATGACAGATACTGTGACCCATTACTAGCTCAAGAAATATGTACCCAATTGGCCTGATGGGGGCGCTATAATTAAAGGTAAGGTCCGCCTGGATAGCTTTTGAGATATTTTGAAAGTTTTGAAAGACACATTTTTAACATCTCCTCCTACACCGTTTGACCGATTACCACAGAAATCGGTCTGTAGCATCTACAGAAGGGGGCGCCACAAACACCAAAAATGGGCGTGGCCTAACACAAAAATGGCCGTAACTCCACACCCGTTTGTTCAATTATCACGAAACTTGGCAGGTATATCCAGGGATATATTTGGACGATTTCCTAAGAAACGCTGACACTTTTTTCACAACGTCAGTATAGTTCAGAAAAGGCTTGAACCCCTTTCATGGCCGCTTGCGAATATATTATGTATTTAAATTTGACCATATTCATGCTAAAAAGATTACATATAACACATACAATATTCTCATTTTTCCCCTGGTGGAAAAGCCTCTAAAGCTGCATTTCCACCATCATGAGACACCAAAACTCTCCACTGAAACCAGACTGATGCTAACAATAATAATTGATCTGAATGGATCATTACCCCCTTCTACTAGTCTGGTGATATTCTTTCTAATTGGTCAGTATTTCAGTCTGTGTATAGATTTCCACCTATGTTCTGATATTCAGTATCTTTAATAAATTTGACCATTTTCATGCCAGAAAATTCCCCAAAAATTTTATTGTCCATTGAAAACCAAGTATAGTAGTAACCATGATAATAAGAATAATATGGTGATAATAATGTGGATCAATATATCTCATTAGAATCAGTTCAGGTTAATGTCTTCCCATAGACAATCAGTGTAGTATCGATCAGTTCTTCAATAAACATGTAATCAATCAAACGTCCAGCGTCACATGATCATATCAGACATCAGACTGGAGCAGATGTGATTTTAATAAAAGGACGATATCAGCTCCAGATATCAGTCTAATCCTGATTCTCTCTCTCTCTCTCTCTCTCTCTCTGTGTCTCTCCGTCTCTCCCCCGTCTCTCTGTCTCTTTTTCCATCTCTCTCCCCTCTCTATCTCTCTGTCTCTCTATGTCTGTCTCTCTTTCTGTCTCCCCCCTTCTGTCTCTCTCGGTCTGTCTCTCTCTCTGTCTGTCTCTCTTTCCGTCTCTCCCCCCTTCTGTCTCTCTCTGTCTGTCTCTCTCTCTGTCTGTCTCTTTCCGTCCCCCCAGCTGTCTCTCTCTCTCTCTCTATCTCTTTGTCTCTTTCTTTCTGTCTCTCCCCCCCTCTGTCTCTCTCTCTCTGTGTCTCTCTCTCTGTCTCTCTCTCTCCCCCCTCTCTATCTCTCTGTCTCTCTCCCCTCTCTCTCTCCCCCTCCCTCTCTCTCTGCAGTCTTTTCTTCTCCCTCCTGTTATGTAACAGGCAGGTTTGTTAGATAACAGGATGCTGTAGTCCGTGTTGAAGATGGAGCTTCAGAGCTGCAGCTTCGTTCTCACTGCTCTGCTTCACTTCTCTCATTTACTTCCAGATGAGTTTGATTCAAATTATTGTTTTACTGGAAATATACTGCAGATTTGGCTCTGATCATCCAAACGTTAAAAAGGTTTAAAGTCAGTCTCAAGTCTCGAGGCACAAGTCTCAAGTCAAGTCTCAAGTCTAAATGTAGAACAGCAAGTCAAGTCAGAACAAATCAAGAGTCCAGTATCAATTTAATATCTTAAAGAAAACTGTAGTAGAATGCTGGTTCGCCATCCTAGTAGTGTGCGTTCAAATACTCTCGCTCCCACACCGACCCGTCAGGTTATTTACTTTGGCAAGAGCGCCTCGGTTTAGCAAAGATCCCTTTGTTTAAACGGACCTGCCAAACAGCAGAGCACAGATTTGCAAATCTCTCGCTGACAAGGGCTCGTCCGGGATTTGAACCCGGGACCTCTCGCACCCGAAGCGAGAATCATTCCCCTAGACCAACGAGCCAGCCAGGGGACCGGCTCCTCAAGTTCGTAAACGGAGGCTGGCTTCATCAGAGAAGTTTATAAAAGCACATCAGCAACAGCTTGAGCAGAAGGAGCTGGGAGGATGGCCGAGCGATCAAAGGCGCTGCGCTCAGGTCGCAGAAGTGGGATTCTGGTTGAAACAGAGCGACCAAAGAGTAGGACGCAGACCTACAGAGCTCACACGGGCGAGGGCTCGTCCGGGATTTGAACCCGGGACCTCTCGCACCCAAAGCGAAAATCATACCCCTAGACCAACGAGCCAGCGACCGGTGGCGCTCCTCTGCCTTGAAACCGGAGGCCGGCTTCATTTCCTGCCGAAGCAATATGTTCACATGCTGATGGGCGAAACGTTTAAACAGCCCAGTACAAACCCACCCAGATACTGTACGGTTTGTAAGCACTCAAGCGAGCCGGCAAAGCGTGTGAGCACTGGTGGTATAGTGGAAAGCATAGCTGCTTCCCAAGCAGTTGACCCGGGTTCGATTCCCGGCCAGTGCATTCGTTTATAAGTGCCCCAGGGCAAAAATTTGGCAAGTTAAACGCAGCAGTTGAGGAGAAGGCTTTGTTACTTTTGCGAAAAGCATTAGAGCAAGAGGCCGTAGAGTACTGGCACGATGACTTCATTGGTTAGCACGCCTTCAACCGGAAAGGGAGCAGCGAACCAGTGAAATCACCGGGTGAAGTCTTTGGTCGGAAGGAAAACCTGCAGGCGCTCGGACCGCTGGTTTAAACAGACCGACCAAAGACTAGGACACAGGCCAACAGAGTTCACACTGGCCAGGGCTCGTCCGGGATTTGAACCCGGGACCTCTCGCACCCAAAGCGAGAATCATACCCCTAGACCAACGAGCCAGTGACAGGAGGTGCTGCCACAAAGCTGTTGCGTGCAAGCCAATGCTGAGCGGGGCTCAATGCAAATGTTTCTTTTTTTCACTTTTGTGAAAGGCATTAGCGCAAGAGAGCGGCACACCAAATGTGGAACGCTGGTTGGACATCCAGTCATATTGGCTCACGCCGTCCTAGTAGTGTGCGTTCAACTACTCCACACCGATCCCTGTCAGGTTATTTACTTTGGCAAGAGCGCCTCGGTTTAGCAAAGATCCCTTTGTTTAAACGGACCTGCCAAACAGCAGGGCACAGATTTGCAAATCTCTGGCTGACAAGGGCTCGTCCGGGATTTGAACCCGGAACCTCTCGCACCCGAAGCGAGAATCATTCCCCTAGACCAACGAGCCAGCCAGGGGACCGGCTCCTCAAGTTCGTAAATGGAGGCTGGCTTCATCAGAGAAGTTTATAAAAGCACATCAGCAACAGCTTGAGCAGAAGGAGCTGGGAGGATGGCCGAGCGATCAAAGGCGCTGCGCTCAGGTGGCAGAAGTGGGATTCTGGTTGAAACAGAGCGACCAAAGAGTAGGACGCAGACCTACAGAGCTCACACGGGCGAGGGCTCGTCCGGGATTTGAACCCGGGACCTCTCGCACCCAAAGCGAGAATCATACCCCTAGACCAACGAGCCAGCGACCGGTGGCGTTCCTCTGCCTTGAAACCGGAGGCCGGCTTCATTTCCCGCCGAAGCAATATGTTCACATGCTGATGGGCGAAACATTTAAACAGCCCAGTACAAACCCACCCAGATACTGTACGGTTTGTAAGCACTCAAGCGAGCCGGCAAAGCGTGTGAGCACTGGTGGTATAGTGGAAAGCATAGCTGCTTCCCAAGCAGTTGACCCGGGTTCGATTCCCGGCCAGTGCATTCGTTTATAAGTGCCCCAGGGCTAAAATTTGGCAAGTTAAACGCAGCAGTTGAGGAGAAGGCTTTGTTACTTTTGCGAAAAGCGTTAGAGCAAGAGGCCGTAGAGTACTGGCACGATGACTTCATTGGTTAGCACGCCTTCAACCGGAAAGGGAGCAGCGAACCAGTGAAATCACCGGGTGTAGTCTTTGGACGGAAGGAAAACCTGCAGGCGCTCGGACCGCTGGTTTAAACAGACCAACCAAAGACTAGGACACAGGCCAACAGAGTTCACACTGGGGAGGGCTCGTCCGGGATTTGAACCCGGGACCTCTCGCACCCAAAGCGAGAATCATACCCCTAGACCAACGAGCCAGTGATAGGAGGTGCTGCCACAAAGCTGTTGCGTGCAAGCCAATGCTGAGCGGGGCTCAATGCAAATGTTTCTTTTTTTCACTTTTGTGAAAGGCATTAGCGCAAGAGACCGGCACACCAAATGTAGTAAATATCTCAGACTTTTCAATGCAATATGGTTTTAATAGGATAAAAACTTGGTAAGAGGTAAGTCATTGGTAAGTCATTTACACAAACACAAGATCTCAAGTCAAGACTTTAGAAACCTTTTCAAGTCATCAGAGTACAAGTCAAGTCAAGTCTCAAGTCTTCTCTTCATGCATCAAGTCAAGTCTCAAGCAATTACAATTGTGACTCGAGTCCAAGTCATGTGACTCGAGTCCCCACATCTGCCATAACCCCATACAATATAACAGATAATGAAATAACTTGTCAAAATGTGATAAAATGTCATAGAACCTGTTAATGTAATATTTCCAGGTAATGTAATACCATCAGGTACAGGAGGAAAACAAGTAAAAGGTAAAAACAGCTAATCTAACGAATCTAATAATTACCAGATAATAATAACAAGAATAAACGTGAAATGAATTTCTTTTCAGTATAAGAAAAGGCAAAAAGTTAGAAAGTAAAACACTGAGGTAGAGAAGGAAAGGGAAGGAGGTGGTAGTGGAAGAGAGGAAAGGAGGTAGTGGAGGAGAGGAAAGGAGGAGGTAGAGAAAGAACGGAGGAGGTAGATAAGGAAAGGAGGATGTAGAAGAGGAAAGGAAATGAGGTTGAGGAGGAAAGAAGGAGGTAGAAGATGAAAGGAAAGGAGGAGGTAGTGAAGGAAAGGAAACAAGGAGGAAGTATCGGAGGAAAGGAGAGGAGGAGGTAGAGAAGGAAAGGAAACAAGGAGGTAGAGGAGGAAAGGAAAGGAGGAGGTAGTGGAGGAAAGGAAAGGAGGAGGTAGTGAAGGAAAGGAGGAAATAGTGGAAGAAAGGAGAGGAGGAGGTAGAGAAGGAAAGGAAATGAGGAGGTAGAGGAGGAAAGGAGGAGGTAGTGGAGGAAAGGAGAGGAGGAGGTAGAGAAGGAAAGGAAACGAGGAGGTAGAGGAGGAAAGGAAGGGAGGAGGTAGAGGAGGAAAGGAGAGGAGGTGGTAGAGGAGGAAAGGAGAGGAGGAGGTAGAGGAGGTGGTAGAGGAGGAAAGGAGAGGAGGTGGTAGAGGAGGAAAGGAGAGGAGGAGGTAGAGGAGGAAAGGAGAGGAGGAGGTAGAGGAGGAAAGGAGAGGAGGTGGTAGAGGTGCTACCTCTCTGAGTGTCCACTGGATGGCGCTGACTCTGCCTGAGTGAAACTAAAACACATTTCCTCCATGTGGACAACAAGGTTCTGATGGGTTGTACTGTGTTTCAGTCAGATCTATTCTATTCTATTCTATTCTATTCTACAGTTTGTCTGGATCATCTCAGCTTTTCAAACTCTCAATGACTTTTCCTAAATCCACACTTTCTACACAAACCAGAAGCAGCGTTGTGTTGTCTTCTGTTTTTATTTGAAGTGCTTGTAAACTCTGTTTTTATGTAAATGTTGTATAAATAAAGTTTATTATTAGTAGTATTAGTGTTATTTGCTGTTGTTTTCTTATTTTCGGTACTCACTGTTTGACTTAATCTTATTTTCTGCTGCTGTGACGAGCCAGTTTCCCCACAGGAACAATACAGTTTCATCTAAAACAACAAAACGGCAACAAAACTTTACTGTAATGTGAAAACTTTTAAACTTGTTTTTGTGATTTTTATGGTTCATATTCACCTGAAGGATTAGCCTATGTGATTATGTGATGGGGAAATGTCTTTTACCTTTGGGTTTATGAAACTCTTCTAAAACCTGTTGGATAACCGTGTGACAACGCATTATGTAATAACTCGACAAAATGTAATACATTTTCACTTCATAATGTAATAACACCCGCATTTTGTAATAATCTGCCGCATTTTGTAATACACATCTTGAACGCAAAATGTAATACATTTCCCCGCATTTTGTAATAAATGATTACATATTGCGGTGGTTATTACAAAATGCGGGAGATGCACTTTTTTATGATAAAAATGTAATAATACAGTGCATTATGTAATAACCAACCAAAATGGATGTCTTCATCTGTACACGTTATATTTTTAACAATTAAGCTAAATTAAACTTCCCAAATATTAAATTAGACCGGCGTTATAGTTGACTCTGATCTTAGTCTAAATAGACACATAAAAGCAGTAACAAGATCAGCTTTTTATCATCTTACAAATACAGCCAAACTCAGGGACTTCATGTCAAAAGCCGACCTGGAAAAACTCATTCACGCTTTTATTTCTAGCAGACTACTGCAACGGTCTTTTGACAGAGTTCCCCAAAAAGACCAGCAAAGTTATTAGCCTACATATTGCGTTCAGGATGTGTATTACAAAATGCGGCAGATTATTACAAAATGCGGGTGTTATTACATAATGAAGTGAAATTGTATTACATTTTGTCGAGTTATTAGATAATGCGGTGTTATTACATAATGCGTTGTTACAAACCTCAAACATGCCGCTTTCCGCTTAGGCT
>NW_027279629.1:165000-220000 GCF_046629955.1 Centroberyx affinis
TTATTGCTTGTTCGTGAGTCGGATCCACTCCAAAATGTAATGGGTCCTTCCTTGGCCCATGCTACACCCTTCCACCAAGTTTCATGAAAATCGGGCCAGTAGTTTTTCCGTAATCCTGCTAACAGACAAAACAAACAAACAAACAAACAAACAAACAGCACCGAAAAAATAACCTCCTTGGCGGAAGTAATAATAAATGTTTCAGGTTCAGACTGGAGTGTTTCCTCTGTTTCTGGTTCAGACTGGAGTGTTTCCTCTGTTTCAGTCTCTTCTTCTTCTTGTTTTCCAACAGCTGCACAGCTCCCTGCTTCATGTTGGCAGAGTTGAGTTTACAACATGGAGCTGAAGCCGCAGTCTGCCTCTGTTTAACATTAGTTCAGCCGCTCCAGGCCAAACTTCAGCTAAGCCTGTTTTTAATCACGTTTGTTTTTCGACCCGTTAAACACTGTTCGCTTCATGTTGTTCACATACAGGACTGGGAAGCACAGGGAAGGACTGGGAAGCACAGGGAGGCTTTATGTTGCATTTTAAACCTCAATATATCACTGTCAGATTAATGTTGCTGCCTGGTCTAATGACTGTAAACCAGTGAGTCCGTGTTGGAGATGATTGGTCTCCTCTGTCTCACAGCAGCAGTATTGTTAGTTCTAGTGTTTCTCCACATTAAGACTACATGTCCCATCAGCCCCGTTGCTTCCTGCCCCCCCCCCTCCCTGAAGAGGATCAACATGTTGGAAGTGATTTCTCCATCTTCCTTTCCCTCCTTCCACCATCTGCTGCCAGAAACTCTTTCAGCTTTAGCTCCGTTTGCTCTGGAAGAACAGAACCTCTTCCTGTTTCCATAGCTATGGAAATTGACATTATGTTCTCTGATAATATCACCTAATGGAAGCATGTATAGTGAGAAAAGCAGGGGACCAAGACGGCTTCCTTGTGCAACACCAGATGTTAGATCGTGTTTCTCTGATACATGATCTCCAAGACAGATGAAAAATTTCCTCCCTGTAATGTAAGTTCTGAACCAGTTTAGGACACATTCAGAGAGACCAACCCAGTTCTCGAGACGATCTGTGAGAATATTGTGGTCGATGGTGTCAGATGCTGCACTCAAGTCCAAAAGAACCAGAACTGAGACCCTGTTGGCATTAGTGCTAAGTCTCAAATCATTGACTATTTTGGTGAGAGCAGTTTCTGTGCTCTGGTTGGCTCTGAAACTTCTCCAGAATGTTGTTTTCATTTAAAAAGTTGTTAATTTGGTTAGAAACCACTTTTTCAAGTACCTTACTTGCCTGTAGTTACTTAGGACCCCACAGTCCAAATGTGTGGTTTTAAAGGCATCAGGAAAAACCCCAGTCTCAAGTGATGTATTAATGATTTTCAGAGCAGAGTTTGAAACACTATTGAAAACCCTCTTAAAAAATGTAGTGGAAACAGGGTCAAGAGAGCAGGTGGAAGATTTACTCTCTATTACAATCTTATTAAGTTCTGCAACAGAAATACTAGAAAATGCCCTCATGGATGTTTGCCTTTTACAAGGTTTGTTATTGAAATTACCAGCACCTGAAGCAATAACCCTGATAGTTGTGATTTTGTTTTTTTTTTAAAAGTTAGCAAATTCCTCACATTTTGCATCAGAGGCTTGGCTTAAAATGTCAGAGACAGGGGCAGGATTCAGCAGCTGGTCAACGGTGGAAAACAGTATTCTAGGATCACTCCCGCTCTCTGTAAAGATCTTTGAGAAATGTACAGCATTCTTATAAGCAGTTAAGGATTCTTTATAAACGCTACGATGGACCTCAAGCCCAGATTTTCTCCACTTCCTTTCTGCTGCTCTACATGTTCTCTTGAGCTCACGGACAGAGTTATTTATCCATGGTGATATTTCGCCACTTGTCCTCTTTTTGACCTTGAGTGGGGCCACTTTGTTCAGTGTATTACTCAGATTGTTATTGAAGGCATCAACCATTTCATGTACTGAGCAGGTTAGATGACATGAGTCCAGTTCTCTTACAAGCTCTGAGAGCTCAAGTTCTGCTGTTGCATCTAGGAACCGCTTTTGAGCAACAGTTTCTTTCATGTTCCTGGTCACCATCAAATGAGCATCAAAGAATACACAGTAGTTGTCTGAAACAGAGACATTAGACACTGATACACTGTCAACCATTAACCCTTTTGTCACAACCAGGCCGAGTGTGTTACCATGTTGGTGTGTAGCCTCAGTGACGTGTTGAGTTCGTTCTAAACTGTCCAGCAGGTTGATGAATTCCAAAGCCTTCGAATCAGACATATTATTTATGTGAATGTTTAGGTCACCATTCAAAATTATTCTATCATATCTGGTGATAATAAGTGATGCCAATTCAGAGAATTCTGGGAGAAAAAAATGGTAGTTGCCTAGGTGGCCGATAGAGTGTTAAAATAAGTACTGGAGCTTCAGCCTTGAGGACAAAGGCCAGATATTCAAAAGACGAAAACTCTCCTCGGTCAACCTTTGTACAGTTAAACTGATCTGAGTAGATTGCGGCTATTCCACCAACCCCCCCCCCCCCGTCTGCCCTCTGACTGACTGACAGAAGTTGTAATTTGGAGGACATGCTTCAATAAGTGTAGCATTGCTATTTTCATCTAACCAAGTTTCCGTTAAAAACATGAAATCAAGTTTAAAATTAACAATAAAATCATTAATTAAAAATGATTTGTTTGTTAGTGACCTAACATTTAGTAAAGCTAATGTTGAAGTTTTGACAGGGCCCGATGATGATGGATTAGAAAATTCATGAGTTAGAGTAGAAGAAGACATTCCCACTCTGTGAACACAGCAGTGTTTCTGTGTTTTTCCCGCGGTGTAAAGCTCTAATTGATCGCTGTGTGCCTGGAGTCCATAAAAGCCCCGCCCCCCTCTTTCAAGTGTCTCTAACCCCCCTCCTAATCAGTGACATCCTGTTGGCCTGTGGTCGCCCCAACAATTATTATGTGGAAAGCCCTTCTCTGGTATTCCCAGTGCTGCTGGGAACTCTGCAGATAGAAAGATAACCAGACTGGTAGATGATTTACCAGCCAGGAATGTTTGGACAACTTCTTTCCTCTTTTATCCCATTCACTGGTTCAGGGCGTGTGCATGTGTTATCTTATATCATTATTATAGATATTAAAGTAATAATTTTCATATAAATAAATTAGGGCTGACGATTTGGAAAAAATATCTAATTGCGATTATTTTGACTGATATTGCAATTGCGATATGATTTGCAATATTAGAGGGAATGATAATTTTTTCATCATTATTGTCATTTTCATTGAAAAACGTATTAAAATGATTATGGTGTGATTTTTGCAGGGATCTGTACCAAACAAAGATGTTTTCTTAAGTCTGTAGAATATGATGTGTAGACCAGGACATCAATTGTTCAGCCCTAAAATAAATGTCCATTTTGCTCCTCTTTATCACTGTTTGCTCTAACTCAGCAGTGACTCAACCTATATCCAGTTCATAAATCTTGTCCACTGTCTGTTCTAAAAATTGTGGAAGTGATGTGTTTTCCGTTTCCGGTTTGTTTGGAATCAACAGAAGAAGAAGAAGAACTGGGTAGTTAGCATGAGCAGTGATAGCCACCATGTCTGAACAGACAGAGAAAAGAGAAACTCAAACTGCAGCAACAGGAAATCCAAGCTCCGCCCACACTGTTTGATTGACAGGTGATCTGTGGGCAGAGCAGTTCAGAAACACCACAGTGAGGCTGAGGGACAAAGATGGAGACTGAGTAACAACTGTTCAGTGCCTGGCTCCAGAGCGCCTTGGCAGCCATTTTTTTTGAATAAGATGAAATTGTGATTTGGTCGCCGTCTCTCTGTCAGGCTGTAAGCTTGTAAAAGAAGAGAAAACTGTTCTGAGCTTCATGTTTCTGCATTTTCCCACAGTAAAATGCTGATTAGATCCATATTTCAAACCTCCTCAAAGGCGGCAGTGTCTCCTGGTGTGTCGTGGGGAGAGACGTGACGTGTTGTGGATCCCACACATGTGGTCTTGTCTTGTTGAACATATATCACACTGACATCCGCATCTCTGTTTCAGTGCAGCTGAGGTTACACAGTACGTTCCTAACCAGAACTCCCACAAGCCTTTTGCATATATGGGATTCCCCCCACGCTCTGCAATCTGTAGCTCTTTGGCTCTTTGTCGGATGCAAAAAGCCCCCCCCCCCACCACCACCACCACCACCACTCCACTGTATATACAGCCTCTCTCTTCTTCTCTTGTGTTTAGTCTCGTAGTCTAGTAGTACCTCTCTGTCCCTCAGTAGAACTCATTCCTCCACCAACGCTATGCAGATTTCAATATATGCCGGATAGTTCCACATGTCAGATTTTCACCAAAAGTTCATAATTCATCCCATGCCACATTACCAACTTGTTTCACATGTTCCTGACTGGACCTGAACATGAGATCTGCCTGTGCAAATCAGCTCTATATCTGTTCAGTTTCCAGACGTCAGGACTCGAGTCAGACTTGACTCACAATTTGAACTTGAGACTTGACTAGATGTATGAAGAGAAGACTTGAGACTTGACTTGACTTGGGTTCTGGTGACTTGGGACTTGACTCTGACTTGTACTCTGATGACTTGAAACAATTTCTAAAGTCTTGACTTGAGATCTTGTGTTTGTGTAAATGACTTGAAAGTGATGAGATTTGTTCCAGCAGACGACTGAATTCAAATTCTGTTTTCTGAATTTGTATGGAATGATTGCATTTATTGAAGTTGAAACTGATTATAGAAATCAAACTCATGATGCTCTTACCAAGTTTTTATCCTATTAAAACCATATTGCATTGAAAAGTCAGAGATATTTAGTTTTCTTTAAGATATTAAATTGATACTGGACTCTTGATTTGTTCTGACTTGACTTGCTGTTCTACATTTAGACTTGAGACTTGACATTAATGACATGGACTTGACTTGGTAATCTACATTTAGACTTGGGACTTGACTTGAGACTTGTGCCTCAAGACTTGAGACTGACTTGGGACTCCAGCAAAGTTGACGTGGTCACACCTCTGTCAGTTTCCATTAGTGCTGCTGTTCTACCACTGGACCAAGTTTGGGAAAAATTGGCAGGGCGGATATGTCTAAACAGGAAATGAGCTCTCCAGTGCCTCCATGTTGTTTGATTGGGCCAATAATGGATGGTGTGCCTCTTCTGGCTGCTGATTGGCCACAAAGTTTCATGGTATTATATGAATCTGTTTGTATGTTATATGCCTTTTAGTGAGACATCTAGTTTGATCCAGGGATTCGGGTTCTCAAGTCTTGTGAAGAGTTCCTCCCTTTTGTCTTTGGGGCTGACCAAAAGAATTTCTATCTTTTCTTCATTTAGTTTTAAGGAATTTGTATTCATCCAATCATTGATGACAAACAGACAAGTGGTGAGGGAGCTTAAGGCATCTGCATGATTTGGCTCTACAGAGATGTATAGTTGTGTATCATCAGCATAGCTATGGAAACTGACATCATGTTCTCTGATGATTTCACCTAATGGAAGCATCTATAGTGAGAAAAGCAGGGGACCAAGACAGCTTCCCTGTGTAACACCAGAAGTTGGATCATGTTTCTCTGATGCTTGATCTCCAAGACAGATGAAAAATTTCCTCCCTGTAATGTAAGTTCAGACACATTCAGAGAGACTGACCCAGTTCTCCAGACGATCTATGAGAATATTGTGAGCGATGTTGTCAAATGCTGCGCTCAAGTCCAAAAGAACCAGAACTGAAACCTTGTTGGCATCAAATCAACCATATTTTCAGAGAAACAGTATGTTTTTCCCTTAAAAGAAAGCCTGAAAGGCTGTAGAATTTTCTCAACCCATAGAGGAGCACGTGATCCTTCAAGTTAAAATATGAAAATCCTGAAAATTGGAGGTTTTTAAAAGGTTGTTAAAAGGTTTACCTAACCCCACAATTGTTTAAGTTCCATTTTATTGCTTTTGTTTATTTTTCATTATTTGATGCGTTTATTCTATTTCCTTTACATTCATCATTACTTCTGCTGCTGCAGTAACTGCTTTCCCCCCGGGGGTCGATGAAGTTTCATCTTATCTCATGAAAAAGTTCAGCGCTACAAAAGGCAGCGACAATCTGAACCTCCTTCCGCTTGTGTAATCCTCGGAGGCGTCGCCCGGCACATTCACAGCAGAACGGCATCAAGTGCTGAAAACAGTGGAGTGGACTGTAAAGCCGCTGGCTCGGCTCCAGCTGGTCCAGTGGATCCTCAGCGGGAGCCGGAGTCCCTGCAGAATGCCATTAGAGTTGGTACATCTGGAAAGTATAGACATTAGTGAGCGCTGACATGAGACATCTGTCTGCCAGAACCAGATGGCGTCTCTCTCTCCGTTTCCTCCCTCTACTGTTCTCACACTGATAATGATGATCTCAAGCGTCGGACATGTGTGATGTAACCAGGAGCAGAACACAGAACACCATCCAAAGAGCCTCACAGGAACATCGCTGTGTTCACTTATAGTATGTAAACTCGACTTGGAGTTTTTTTATGCAGGCAAATATTTAAAGATACAGTAAAGCATCAACAGACTTTAGTTCTGCTCAGCTGCTCTTGAAGAACAACTGACAAAGCTTCTGTATTAAAAAGCAACTTGTTTTGGATACAGTAGTCTACAGTAGTCTGCATGCAATGATGAGAATGGCGATGACGCTGCAGAAAGGCCACGCCCACCAAGTGCGGTACAAGTGCGAAACCCTATTCAGTTTCTACAAGCAAAACGATAAATCCACATTCTCTGTGGTTAGTTTTTCTGTGTTCTAATATTTGATGTGAAATGTATTTGGTGTAAATAATTTGTCGTTGCCTTTTCATGGCTGTCAATCAAATGGAAAAGCTTTCATGAACTGGATAGAGGTTGGATCACTGCTGTGTTAAAGAAATTGGTGATAGTGAGAAGCAAAACAGACATTTACTTATATGAAAATGTTGTGGATTATTACTGTTAAAACGAAGTTCTCTATTGATGTGCATTGCAGACATGTTTTCATGTATTTGTGCCACCTCAAAAGTTTAAGATGCAGT
The DNA here is from genome assembly GCF_046629955.1 of Centroberyx affinis. Classification (NCBI taxonomy): domain Eukaryota; kingdom Metazoa; phylum Chordata; class Actinopteri; order Beryciformes; family Berycidae; genus Centroberyx; species Centroberyx affinis. The sequence continues at coordinate 172,080 of NW_027279629.1, forward strand.
TTGTCCCTGATAAAAACCTGAACACTTCCCAGCTAATAATCCCTGTTGGAACAAAGCTCCTACCTGAGCTGGGACCCGCCCCCCCTTTCAGCTCCTATTCAACCTTTTAACTTAAAGACCCTTAAAGGTTTGGGAATGTAGTTAGCTATTAGCATCACCCGGTCGCACAAAAGCCCCCCTGTCCTCCCCGATGGGCCTGGAGTGGCTTCAGCTCCGCAGGCGTTTCTCTAAAGTCAAATACCTGCTGGGAGACCCGGCCATTCACCCACATGCTATTGTCATTCATGCGTTTCTCCGGAGGAAGTCCTGCGGGGAGAGAGGGAGGGAGCCGAGGGTCGGGCCAGACGGACCCCGGACTCTCTGCGCTCAAAAGCCCCCAGAAGGCCCGTCTCCCTGTAAACCCTTCAGGCTTTACAAAGGCATTCAAGCAGTGAGCCGCCTTCCCTCCGCGGCTCCTATTTCTTTACCGAGCTCTTCTCTGTCGCACGTTATCGTCCGAGGGTCACAGGAATATCCGTTACATCTGTTTTCAGGGCGCCAAGGCTCTGACCTTTGAACTCTTTGCTTGTAACGTGGGCAATCTAACAATCAACGCTTATTCTGCTGTTCCACTCAATATAAATCACTGTGGATTAAGGTAGTTGGATAAAAATGACCAAGATTTCAATGTAAAATGGGGGGAAAGGAATGAGATTTTTTCTTCTTACGCACAGAATTTTTCAGTTTTTCCCGGTAGTTCTTGAGGTTTATCTCGGTCCTTGTACACTGCAAAAACTTCCATTTCAACAAGTCATTTAATCTTATATTCAGTCTTTGTTTTATTGTTCTTCAAACAAGAGAACAATCTGCTGTTTTTGAGACTTTTCTTGAAACAGGTTACAGTATGTTAACACGAGGGAGTTCATTGTACTTGATTCAAGAATTTTTTTTTTAAACAATTTGATTTGCATTGGAAATACAGCCCTCCCCCTCTCACCCCACTGACACGTTTTCACTAGTTTTAGTCAAATAAGACTTTAAGACTCACTAGAAGATGAAGTAACTGCTTCAGATGGACATTTTTGCAGCATAAAGCTCCAGTATGAAGACACAGTACTTTACAAAAGGAGAAAAAAAGAGGTATTACCCCTCAGCAGATGTTTTTCCTCTCTGCTGGACTGACAGGAGAGAACACATGGTGACATGGTAGAGGAGTCAGGCCTGTGAGATTCATACAGTTCATGCATCAGGCTGCCAGAGCTTTCATGGCCTGAGCCAAACTTCAGTACCAACTCAAACCTGATACCAAGCAGGACAGGAATTTAACTTTTTGTCTGTGGTACATGGCAAAATTCACCAGCCAATTCACTATTTTATCAGCCAACTCAATGTTTAGAATATAATACGACTCTAAATGATAGTTACCTGCCAGATTAGACTAATTTAAACCACGTTCAGACTACCAGACTGTTCAAATCTCACTCGATAAGGACAGTTCAGAGTATTTAAAGTCTGGAGTCCCGTCAGGAAGTTTCACACCAGGCGACGAGGTGAAGAGACGAAGACGAGGGATCACACTCCTGATTCTTTCGTTCAAAAACATTTTCCCATTTCTCCAGAACAGTTCACTGTAAATTATTATTTGATAGTAATATGATTCCCAGTCAATTATGATTAAATTGCCATGCTCATTAAAAAAAAAACTGAGCCATAATCCAAAAGTTGCACATAAATTGAAAGTCACAAAACACTGTAGATAATCAGATTAAGAACAGGCTGCAGGTTTTGCTTAACAAACATGTGACGGCTCTTTTATGGTTTATGGAAAACTGGTGTTCCAGTTATTTTGGCCAGTGAGTGTGTATGTACCATGACAGAAAAGGAGCAGGAGGAAGAAAAACTTGTAGCACCTGCCCCTTTGTGTGTAAGCAGGACGGTCAGAAGGTCAGTTTGTTTCTCTGAGTCTAAACCGAGCGGCCTCAGGACCCTCAGTTGATCATTAAATATTTAAATATGCGAGGCGTTGTGGATGTGTATTGGGAAACTCGGTCCCTTAATCCTTCAGCAAAGACACCTGGAGCCTCGTCTGCTGTTGGGTAACGATGTAAAGACCCGAGTGTGAAGAAACACACCGACTGATCTGTGGGTCAACACGGCTGATGGAGGTCAGGACCCAGAACAAAGACAGAAACCTCACAGTGTTAGATCTTTTATGTTGTCATTTTTAAAGCGCTAATTCTTGAGATCCGCGTTTTCTTTTTTTGGTCTCTGCTTAGCGCTCATGTCTGTGGTGTTTCTTCACTGCTCTGCCCATAGATCACCTGTCAATCAAACAGTGTGGGCGGGGCTTGGATTTCCTGTTGATGCAGTTTGAGTTTCTCTTCTCTCTGTCTGTTCAGTCATGGTGGCTATCGCTGCTCATGCTAATGAAAGTACCTACAGAAATATCAAAATAATAAGCACATGATAAAATTTTCCATTACACTAACTACCCAGTTCTTCTTCTTCTTCTTCTGTTGATTCCAAACAAACCGGAAATGTAAAACGCATCACTTCCTGTGCGGCAGAGGATTTTTTTCCCAGGAAAGAGCGACCAGACACCGGCTGTTCAGAACAGACAGAGGAGAAGATTTATGAACTGGATATAGGTTGGATCGGTGTTGTGTTATGACTAGCAAATCAGACATTTATTTATGTGCAAATTATTACTTAAACATTTGTGAGAGACTTCTCATTACTGGTTTGCTGGTGATGTTGGGCATCATTACTTCTTCCTCCCTGGAGGCAGTACTTAGTGAGTCTACTTGTTCAGTAAAATCAGTATCAGCTAAATTGCTAAAATGTAAAAGTACATGAATGAACATGAACCAGATATTTTCTTTAGAAGTTTTTTTGACCCTCACAGGACACGGTAAAGAGCCTGCTGCCACCTGAATGCTGTCACCACGGTGATAATAGTGTTATTTTCACAAACACTGGGTCACTAAACAAAGAAGAGCCTGTGGTTTGCTAAGTGTCGTCTTTGTTACCTTGTTTTCAACACATGAACACCAGCAACTAGACTGTTGAAGAGGCACTTTGAAGGAAAACACCATGTTTCTGGTAGATTGTCCCGTTGGTCAACTCAGCTGTTAGCTGACGACAACACAGACAGTAAAAACATGTTGTCAGTAGGAAATTAGCTCTGGTGCTTATAATAAAAAGGTTGTTTGGCCTGTAGATTCATAAATGCTGAAACATTATTAAGTCAATATATGATGTAGCCAGGTTTATTCTGGAACTATTTCAGGTGAGCAACCAGGTATTCATCCGCTGTGCAGTAATGCTCAGCTGTACTCAGTCTCCCATCACCCACCGCCTTCACTTCCTATGGAAACAGGAAAGTAGTTCCTGCTAGTTAAACAGTTTCTTACTTTTGTATCATATTTCATGTCAAATTTATGAATCTCCTACACAAAAGCAAGACTTACCCCTGTATCATCTCCTGCAGCGAGTATACACAAATATGCAGTGACGTGTTCAACTGTGTTTCTGTTTCAGGCAACTTTGACTTTGTTGTAAGTGTACCGCCGCCTTCAGACAGGACACATGATAATAAAGATAATAATAATAATAATAAACTTAATTTATGTAGCACCTTTCTTAAACAGAGTTTACAAGGTGCTTTGCAGAATAAAAAACAATAGAATAGTAAAACAAACATACAATAGATTACAAGCAATAGTAAAAATCAAAAGAGAGGCAAAGGCTACAACAGCGGATGAATTAAAGCTATAGGCAAAATAAATAAAACATAAATAAATAGTAATAAAATAGTACCAGAATCACAAAAAGGCCATGGGTGTCTGTCTGTGGTACTTGAACCTGTGAGCAGTCAGCTGCAGGTCGGTCTCATTCCTCCTGAGCCTCGTCTGTCTGTCTGCGCCTCTGGGCCAGAAGTCTCCGAGTGTGTTTGTTTGTTTGTTTGTTTGTTTGTTTGTGGTTTGGAGAGACAGTGAGGTGGGCGGAGCCTCAACACGCCGCTCTGTCTGCATCACATTCAGCTGTTCAGATTCATGAGATCAGATCACATTAGCTTGTTGTTAACATTCATTTGCTGAGGCCGGAGGGCGGAGGCTGACAAAACCTGATGAAACCTGACAGCCAGCAGGTTAACAGGCTTTGATTCCATTCACTCCACCATGGAAAAAAAATGAACAAAAACAAAACCCTTCTCTTACAAAATGATCAATAGCACAAATTTGACACTAATTAGGCTACTTTTTGGCTTTTTGGTACTCTCTCTCCCTCTCTGTCTTTCCTTCTCTCTCTCTTTTCTGTTCACCACTTTTTGCTGTAATGTATTTTATATTTTGTTCTATTTATTATATTGTGTCTTTATTTTGGTTATGCGCTCTTCTGTCATTTCTGTGCTTCTGCCGCCTTCGTCAAGTCTCCCCTGACAAAGAGATTTTTCCTCTCAATGGGACTTACCTGGTTCAATAAATAAGCATAAAAAAAAAAACTAAACTAAAACATTACATGGTTCCACTATGGGTTGAGAGAAAACTCCTTGGTTTTTTTTTTAAACCATTTCAAACCCCATTGGATAAAGTCAAAACAACATGGTGGTCAAGCTGAAAACTTCACTTGTTTTTATTAGTTTCTGAAAAGTTGACATTTCTGGAGATACAAGGTTTTCACTGGACAGCGAGATGATCAATGAATTTCAGGTAATGACTTTTTTTGCAAAACAGATATTGGAAATGAACCTGTTCCATCTTTCTCACAGTCATGATGATTCTTCTAGCTCAGTGATTCTCAACCTTTTCCATATCAGGGACTAATTTAGTCCACATTAGGGCTATGGACCCCCATTTGATGAGATTTTGTCTCTCCGAACCAAATCTGACAATATTTTTATTGCTAGATATGATTTTGTCCAGAATCCCATGACTATCTGTACTGTAGGTAGAGTGATAAGTGAAACTATGATCAAAACAGTCATTCTTCTACATTCTCTAACTGTGTTAACTTCTTGGAAATTAAATAATGGTGAAGTTTAACAATTCATCAATTTGCTGGGGACCCCCTGGAACCCCCTCAAGGACCCCTGGTGGTCCCCGGACCCCACGTTGAGAACCACTGTTCTAGCTGACTGATGAACCAGAACACTGTGAACCCTTCAGACTGCATAGCTCCGCTGCCTCAGACGGTCACAGTTCATGTTGTTCTCAGAATGAACTGCGATGTTCATGCAGATTCAGTGTGAGGCGGATTTGAGTTCATGAGGTTAAAACAGATCCTGCTCTTCTGTACTGGAGTTATTTGTATGGAAAGATATTCTATAGGATTCCTGTGGGCTGACGGAGCGAGCGGCGCTGTGGGAGGAGAACAGCCCAACAAGACAGGCTGCTGAGCTTCAGTCCACAGGATGAAAACATGAAGAACCTCATGACTACTATAATTCTCCTTCTTCATCGTCATTGTAATTCTGTCTTCGTATTCTTCTAATAATAATAATAAGAAGAAGAAAGTTGTAGCGTTTCTCACTTTCCCCTCAAAATTACCAAATAGCTTAAATAATAAAAATAATAAACTTTATAAAAAATTATCCAGCCAGCAGCGCAGAGTGCTTTCTATAAAAATAAAACAAGAGGCACTTGAGCTGCCTAATGTTGTGGCATAATCACCATGAGATATTTAACATAACATGTTATGCTAATGATGTCATTAATCAACCTAATTAATGCATTAATTAACAAATAAATGACAAACACAGCCAATGAGCTGTGTGTATTGTAAAGCGCCATATTGGTAGGAAATACATGTGACATCATGGGAATACTATGAACAGAAGTTTCAAGACAATCATTAATATATAAATTTATGCTGGAAAGTGCCCCAACATCTAATCAGATCATCTACTCTATAGGGGGAACCTGTGGTGTAAGGATGATGTTTCCATGACGACATAATGTCCCATGTACCATGGTGGAAGGACATGAAAAATGCAGTGTATTAACAAAAAAAAAGATACAAACACTGTGAAATAATTTGGATTAATTTATCAATTAATGGATCTTAATGACTGTCTTAGATTGAATTGACCCCATTAAATGAGTTTCATAATCAGTCACTTCCACCTCAGTGATCGGTCTCACCTTTAGGAGAAAGAACCATGTTGTTTTCCTGTGGGGGGGCGGAGCCTGCAGGGGTCAGGCCATGTTAACATTTACTGGGTCATTAATCCTGCTGGACCCCCAGCGCTGCAGTCTAACAGGATATTTGCTCAACTGTGTGAAGCTGAGTGCAGGTCGCAGTGTTCAGTGTTGTTTTAGGAGGTGTGCAGAAAGCCACAAACTTTTCTTTTTGCCAATTGCCACCAAGAATTTCTTTGCTACAACAAAGAATTGAGCAGTTTTTGAGTTCGGTGTAGGTTCTGAAATATTTAACCACTGATTGCCTGGTTTTGTTTTAAGAACATTGTGCAGAGCTTCCTTCAAGAATTTCATCAGTATTTGTGCTAGATAACAGACAGGGAAGTGATGTGTAGCATGAATCTGAACCCCATGCAGCAGCTTGTACATGGTATGTACATTAGTGAACCTGGATACGCTGAATAAGTTGATTGATTTGATTTCATTACAGTGTCAGGCACCATACTGGTGCCCAGCCCACATGGGCTTACAAGACACTGTAAAAGAGATCAAACAAAAGGTGCAATACTGAAAACAGAGTCCATGTTGTCAGTACAATTCACCTTTGAATTACATTACAAACAAAGTGCATTTCTGTGTCGCAGTATCCAGTATCTAGTATCTCATTCGGAAAAAATAAGGATTTCTTCCTTCTTAATTATAATATCAATATCATTATTGTTTTTACAATGTAATTTAATTCTGTATTGCAGGTCAGTGGAAAAATCAGAAACAAATAGTTAGAAATGAATGATCCACAAGGTTTTACTTTGCAATAATAACATTTTCCAGGGAAGAATTTGCTGACCGTGCATGCTTTTTCTCAGCACCATCCTGCTTCACATTTATACAGCTTCACTCATTCACACTGCGAGCAGTTTGAGGGTGAAGTGCCTTGTTTAAGGGAACTCAGACAGTAATGGTCGAGGGAGGAGAGAGCATTACTGAAACAGTGTCTTGAAATAAGTCAAGTTACTACTACTACTACAGTTGAGTTGCATTGGAACAAGTGAAATTATCTCACCCAGATGTTTCCACTTTCCACTAACACTGAATAGAGAGGTTAAAAGATTTGTTAAGTTGGACATTTTCTCTGTGTAAGGCTCCAATTTGTCAGTTCATTCTTTATAAAAGGAGAAAGAGAGGTACAACCACTGCACAGATGTTTTTCTCTTTGTTGCATTGACAGGAGAGAGCATATGGTGAGACCAGGTAGAGGAGTTGGGCCTATAAGATATATAGTTTATGTCTCAAGCTGCCAGAGCTTTCATGGTCTGACTCTGAGCCATTACTCATTCACCTTCCCCACACAGACTTTCCCAGCCGGTCAATAACCTTCCCAAACATTCATGTGGACCCCAGGAAGACTAGCTTGTTGCCTGAGAATCGGCTAATGGGAGTCCTGAATTACAACATGATCTCATAAAATGTTTTGAAATGACCACAAACAAAAAATTAAAATATACGTACTGACACGAATTATGTGAAAATTACGTTCCTCCACCACGAATTGGATTCTGTGACAATAACACGAGTTGGACACGACGAAGGTTGGCTAACGGTTACGTTTAGACAACTTTGGTGAAGGTTTGGGTTAAGCTTATGGTTATGGTTAGTCAACTAAAGGTTAAGGTCAGTGAAAGGCTTTGGTCGGTTAAACAAGAAAAACTTTAGCTAAAAATTAAAGCTGGGAATTGAACTCCAGTCTCCGGCATTGTAGTCAAACTCATTGGCCATCCTCTAGCCGACCACAACACCTTGCTTGTCCACTGAGCTGCTTCACTGTGACTCTACTGCCTGGTTATAGTCGGGAAAACTGAATTTTAACACTTTATGTGCTACCAACACGAAATTTGTTTGTGTCGTGTTCATTTCACGTATTTGTGTGAGATCAGGTTCAAATCTTATCTAACTCCTATTCCAGATCAACACCAATGGCTATGTGGCTGTCGCTGAACCCACGGCCGAGGCAGACTACCTGGGGAAGATGCCGGCCGATTTTAGGATGATCGCAGCCCTCCTGGGAGACCTGGACAACAGCGACGGACAGGGAAAGGTCTACTTCAGGAAGGACAGCAGTCCAGATGTACTGGGTCGAACCGCAGAGCACATCAGGCAGGCTTTTCCGAGGGACGACGAGGTGGAGCCCACCAGCGCCCTCATCGTCACCTGGGAGAACATGGCCGCCCATGGGACCTCTGGTCGGGGGGACGGCCTGGACAGGAAGGTGAGGCGGGAGTCTGCTGAACATGTCAACATGCTAATGGATATGGGTGTTTTATGTCTGGGTTCTGCTGTGTTTCCCCTTGCTCTACTTACCTCTAGTTGCTTGCATTTGAGTTATTGTTTGTGATCTAAGAATTGCAGCTTATTCTACTGCTACACTCATTATGTAAGTCCCTCCGAATAAGAACAACACATAAATGCCTAAAACATAAATGTTATAGAGGTGGTTTTTCAACTTATGATGACTTTTTATTGCCAAAAATGTATGGCTGTAGAAATAAATTTGACCACATGCTGTACTTTCCCTTTCAACGAGAACTCCCATATTCCCATACTCCCTTATTCTTAGGGTCTGTCTGCTTCTTGCCAGATTTGAATTCCTGTACAACAGCTGCTGGTTTTCTTTCTAGTCATCTAATCATGGACTATTTTACACCTGTGATGCAAGGAGAATGCAATGAACTATCTGGCATGATAGAAAACCAGCAGTGCTTTGGGTTCCAAAGACCAGAACTGAGAACCATTGCTCTACAACATCTCCTTTGTGTTTTCAGAGAAACACTTTCCAGCTGGTAGTGGCCTCCATGGCGTCGGCCTCCTACGCCATCCTCTTATACCCCAGCGAGGGCCTGCAGTACGTCTCCACATCAGTAGGCGGTGAGAGCAAGACCGTAGAGGTTGGCTTCAACGAAGGCCTGGTCAAGGGCTGGTTCAGCTGGAGCAGCAGCCCGGGGACCTACTACCGCGCCACCACCGAAGAAGAGACCTCCATCAGGAAACTCACTGAGTATGAAGCTGATGCTTGCTTTTGTTCCCATAAAAAACAGAAATGCAATGGAAAGTTTACTGAGACTGATCGTTTTGCTCTTCTCTCCTGTTTCCAACCAGGAACACAAACTCAGGACGGCGTGGAGTCTGGGTGTATGAGATCGGCACCTCGCCGTTCTTTATCGCCATTACACCAGGCGTGACCACCGACCTGTCTGCGGAGGGGGGCGTAGGTGAACCTGTCGTGACTTTGTCACCGAGGCAACCTGGGGAGCAACAGGAAGTGGAGTTCCCACCCTACGAAGCCCAGACGCCGACTCCGGCGGCAGCGGAAGAAGAGGAGGGGTTTCCGACTGTCACTCCTGTTGAGTACCAACCTAGGTACCCTGAGACCGCCACGCCAACACACGCTGAACCTGAGACTGTAGAGCCAGAATATCCCGACCCTGACCAGATTGAGCCAGAATACCCTGATCCTGAGACTGTCCCACCAAGATTCACCGACCCTGCGAGGGCTGGACCAAGATACCCTGACCTAGCTGAGCCAAGATACCCAGACCGTGACCCAACTGAGCCAAGATACGGAGTTCCTGAGCCAAGATACCCTGACTCTGAGCCCATCCAGCCAAGATACATCAACCCCGACCCTGTTGAACCAAGATACTCAGAGCCGATTGAGCCAAGGTACCCTGATTCTGACCCGGTCCAACCAAGGTACACCAACCCTGAACCGGTCCAGCCCGTGCCACCCCGTTCCCAGCCCCAGAACCCCCAGATAGTCGTGGTGGATGAAGATCTAGATGTAGATGGTAAATCCCCAAAACAGACTCAAAAATGTTGTGTTTGAGAATTGAGACCATGAGCGTATTTCTTGAATTGTTTCTTGGGCAATCCTATCAGATGGTTCTTGTCAGATTGCTTGAGTTTTATTTCTGTTGAACCTGAGGTGATTGGTACGTTCTTTGGTTCTTTTTGCAGTATTTGCGTACAACTTGGAGACGTGTGCCAACAACAGACAGAAGTGCTCCGCTTTCGCTGATTGTCGAGATTACAGCAACGGATACTGCTGCCATTGTAGGCCTGGTTTCTATGGCAACGGAAAGGACTGTGTGGCAGAAGGTGAGATGCATTTTCAATATCAGTTAAGCTGTTAATGGTGCAAATGTTCTTGAATTCAGTGAAGTACCTGGAAAGATCAGTGAAGTATGTAACAATGCAATAACAACAGTGCTTTCTGTCAAGCATTTCTTAATTTGATGTTGTTTGTATTTTTACAAACAACATTTTTTTACACTTTTCACTGCGTATTCCGTTGACTGTCTACATTTATTTCATAATATATCCTGTTGTGTGTCCATATTTGCTTCATAATGTCAAGCACTTTGTGACTGTAATGTCTTGAAAGATGCTATACGAATATGGTTTACTTAACAAGACAACAACAAAAACTTTAATATGGCCTTCATGCTCAACTGGACCTGTGTAACTGAATGGGCAGAGTAAGAGACAAAGGCGGTGGCCACACTAATGGACAGATTTTTTTGACAGATTTCTGTTGGTTGCGTTGTTTTGGAGTGTGAACATGATGAGTGTGGCAGAAAGCTTTGCTCTTAGCGGTGCTACTTAATAGAAAAATGAAGAAACAGACTATACAGACCTACGCAAATCTACAATCATCCCAACGTTATACCAGGCTTTCTCCATTTTATCTTTGTTTTTGTAATCCTTTGATGATGACACTGCATTAATTACAGCTTCCTCCAAGGTCTTTGTGTTTGCCACCATTTTTCCCCAAAACAAACGATAAAAACGGCTTCTTCTCCACTAATGAAATCCCCGTTGGTCCACAGGCAAACCACAGAGAATGAATGGAAAGGTGAACGGTCGGGTGTTTGTGGGAAACTCGCCCTCGCCGGTGGAGTTCAGTAACAACGACTTGCACTCGTACGTGGTCGCCAACGACGGACGGGCCTACGTCGCCATCAGCAGCATCCCGGACAGCCTGGGCCCGTCGCTCCAGCCGCTCTCCTCGCTGGGAGGAGTCATCGGCTGGGCCTTCGCTCTGGAGCAGCCCGGCTACGAGAACGGCTTCAGTCTGATTGGTGAGAAGAGATTTTCTGTTTTTTTTTTGTATTGTGAAATGCATTGAGGTGCAAAATGATGACATTGGTGATTTTTTTTATTTTTGTATTGTAACACCGTCAAGCCGAGTACATTTTGATTGTTTAACCCAACTATCCCTCTACCCCCATCCCTATCCCCCCCACCCCTCTCTCCACCCCCTCCCCCTCCACCAACCAACAGGATGACACTGGTGATTTTGATTGATCAGCATCAATACAAACGTAGGGGACGTTTGATTCAATAGATCTGATTTAATATGAAATTTATTACAAACCCTATGTTGGGGTTGCTAGTTTATATACTTTATATACAGACTTAATGTAAAATTAAGAGTAAAGACTTTACTTTAAAGAGGTAATCTGCTCATCCTCATTTTTTTAATTTAGTCTCCATCTTTGTCCCTCAGCCTCACTGTGGTGTTCCTGCATTGCTCTTCCCACAGATCACCTGTCAATCAAACAGTGTGGGCGGAGCTTGGATTTTCTGTTGATGCAGTTTGAGTTTCTCTTTTCTTTGCCTGTTCAGCCATGGTGGCTATCGCTGCTCATGCTAACTATCCAGTTCTTCTTCTTCTGTTGATTCCAAACAAACCGGAAACGTAAAACGCATCACTTCCTGTGCAGCAGAGGATTTTTCCCAGGAAAGAGCTACCAGACACCGGCTGTTTAGAACAGACAGAGGAGAAGATTTATGAACTGGAGATAGGTTGGATCTCTGTTGAGTTAGAGCAGTCGGTGATGGAGAGTAGAGAGAAAATGTTGCGGAGTATTACTTTAAGTGAAGGGAAAGTTCTCTGGGGAATTGGCTGCTTTTCATTTTCATTTCAACCGCATTCGTTTTCTCAGATGAATGCGGTTGTATTTTTGCTTGCTGCAGTGTAGACTTTCAGTTTGTCTTTGTCCAGGGAATTTTTGTTTTGTAGTTTCACCTCGAAGCTGACAGGGAAATGAGTTCAGAGTCTCTGCTGGTCGCAAGACTGGAGCATTAGACTGTTGTTGTTCTAGCTCATTGCTTCCAGCTGGACAAAGATCCCTGCAAATGTTTCTCTTTGAAGTGGAATTTCATTGGCATCTGTGTGTGTGTGTGTGTGTGTGTGTGTGTGTGTGTGTGTGTGAGGGGTGAGGGGGGACTCCCTTCCTGAAATCTGAAGTCTTTACTGAAATGCTGGCCTGACTGTGATTTGTGAGAAACAATTTTAATGGTATATCACAATTTCAGTTTTCGTAATGAATAATCAAAGCGTATTGGCATATTGAAATATGTAATTTTATTTAGAGTGTCCGCTGGAGTTGAAAATACTTTATATGATGGTAAGTTTACCAAAAGTGCAGTAAAATAATTTTGTCCCGCAAATCATAGCATCATGATTAGTTTTGATGAGATGTTGCTGTGAGTCTGGTGGTTGTGCTGTATTGTATTGTATTATATTTTATTATTATACTATTGAATTTTCTGGAGTTTAATCTTAATTTTTTTAGGAATTTTTAGGATATACATCTCCTCTACATCCCGCCTTATCCTGAATTCCCCAGAAAAGAGTGGGCCTTAATATAATGAAATAATCTTTTATATTTTTGCTAAAACCCTGCAGGATGCTGTTCAAAGACTTACACATCTCCTCTTTTCTTCCCCCACCACACACACACACACACACACAAATACACACACACACACACACACACACACATACACACACACACATACACACACACCCTGCAGGCGGTGAGTTTTCCAGGCAGGCGGAGGTGACCTTCCAGCCCGGGAACGAGCGTCTGACCATCAAGCAGCAGTTTAAGGGGATCGACGAGCACGACCACCTGGTGGTGAGCACCGAGCTGCAGGGCCGCGTGCCGGACGTCCCGCCAGGCGCCAGCGTCCAGATCGACCCGTACAAAGAGATCTACCAGTACGGCACCAACTGTAAGGAGCCGACTCACACCTCTCTGCTCACTCAACACAGATATCACCTTTTAAACGTCATTTTTACCAGTCATGATTAATTAATATGCAATTTTCATAGTAATATGTCACCCTATCTGTTTTCAATGTGATTTTGTGTGTAGAATCATTTACTGTGTGAGACATTCAATAAAAAGACAAGAGCAGATTTACAGTTTTAGTTTAAAACTTGCTCACGTCATTTTCATTTTTTCTTTCTGGTGGCATCACAGCTGCTGTGTGTCTCCACATGGAAATAATGTTAAATTTCAACTCACCATCCAGACAGCAGAGGTTCACAAAGGAAGGAAAATGTACATAACAGGATAGGGAACATATCGAATACTTCCAAAAGTATAAAAATTACACAACAAATGGAAAAGAACTACATATACAGTATATATATACTGTATATATACTGTATGCACACAGAGCAATCAAGTTAGCTGAGTTCAATAGCATTGGCTTCAACAGTGTCAAAATATGAGAACATTAGACATGGACATATACATTTTTTTAGTTTTTCTATACATGTTTTTCAGAAATCACATAAAAATATTTGCAAATATCAATATGAAATTTGCCCAAAGCAATGATCAGAGTAAATATTCATATCCAAGTTACAGGAAACTGATGTTTAGATGCTACCACTTTGTGTAGAGTAACAGGCAGCCAATCAGGAGCCTGTTTGATACAGAGCCATTGTTTTGCTTGGTTTTGATTGGCTCACTGTAAGAGAGAGTGTACGGTGGCCAGCAGGGACAAAGTCAGAGAGCAGACCGAGACCAAAGACTGAATATAAGCAAAGAATTCAAACGGTATCTTCTCTAAAAGTTAGTGGCCAATAAAAATAATAATAATAATAATAATAATAATAAACTTTATTTGTATAGCACCTTTCATACAAGAAATGCAGCTCAAAGTGCTTTACAACAAAGAAATCACATGCACCAAGTGCTTCACATAAAACTTGATAATAGTGAAAATAAGATAAAGATGAGAATAGAATACATAGAATGCATCTTCACGTGAAAATAGACATAGAATGAGCATAAAAACAGGGACAGAATGTCATAATTAATGTAAAATAAGATGGAGAATAAAACCCACTTGATAATAATAGTAAAAATAAGATAAAAATGAGGAATGCATAACATAAGATGGAAAATAAAACCCACTGAATAATAATAATAAAAAAAAGGAAAAATCAAATAAAACACAACATTTTAGAAGAAGTGCAGCAGTGCATAAGTGGCGGTGACCTTTATTGATTCATCGACCACAGACTCGGGTTTAATCGGCGCCTGTTGCGGCTTCAGACCTGACCTGATGCAGTGACCTTGCTCTCCGCCCTGCAGTGATCACCTCGTCCTCCAGCCGCGGCTACACGGTCAGCCTGGCGGACGGCGGCGTGCAGAGCCTCGGCTTCCAGTGGCGTCAGACCATCAGCTTCCAGAGCTGTGCGCACGGCGAGGCCGGCCGGGCGCCGCCCCCCCAGCAGCTCAGCGTGGACCAGGTCTTCGTCATGTACGACGCCGGGAACCAGCTGATCCGCTTCGCCATGAGCAACAAGATCGGCCCGCTGCACAGTGAGTTCAGGGACCTCAGGGGACACACACACACACACACACACACACACACACACACACACACACACACACGATAAAACACTGAAAAACTGAAGAAATACAATCCCAAGAGGCTGATAAACCTTCTCACCTTGAAAGAAAAAATATAGAAAACAATCAGGATGACAAACTGAGACAGAAGCAACAGAAACACAAAAGAAATCAAATCTCAGTGCAAAGGGGAAGCTGCCAAACCGCAAAATTCATATTCAATATAACAAGCGAGTGAAATGAAATAAATGACAGTAAATGAGTCCTGATGCAGAGAAACTGCGATGGACTGGCGATCCCACCCAATGCATGCTGGGATAGTTTCCAGTGAACCTGAAAGGGATGAAGCAGGTAGAGAAAATGAATGAATGATTGAATAAATGAACGAATGAATGAAGAAACCAGAAAGACCTCGGAGAGAATAAACGCTGAACCATTTTCCAACTTGCTGTTACACACAAACTCATCATTCCTGTCACTTCAGTTTTAAGTTGTCTGGATTTCTGGACTCTGCAAACTTCCCCTTAGTATTTGGAATCAAGTCTCCGTCTCTGTTTTATAGTTTTATAGTTCTGGGTAAAAAACGATAATCGTCACATGGCAGAAATCCCAGATCTAGATCAGCACCAAAATCAAAGCCGATCTGCCAAATTTCCTGGACATCCGCTCATAAGATTTTTTTTCTACTGATATTTAGCTATTTCTTTGTGCCAATATTCAATATCTTTAATTTTATGCCCAAAAAACTACTAGTATCCAGTGTTTCCTCCAGATTTTTCTTCTCTTCAGGGTGGAAAAGCCTCTGAAACTCTCCACTGAAACGAATGAAACCAGACAAAACCCTTGAAATTCTTTTAGGGTTAGCAGCAGCTCTTTAAGGCAGGATGACTAGGTGCTGGCAAAATATAAAAGTATAGTCCATAAAAGATTAGGTTTGACTGATAACTCATAGATTTATAGACTGATTGGTTTTAGCTCGTTAGCTCGTAACAGTGGAGCAAACTGAGACACGTCGGTCTGTTCTGAGTTTTTAGTGTTTCTGTGAATGAAAGAGTGTGAGTTGGAGCGTTGTGTTTGTTCTCAGATCAGGACAGTTGAACAGGGGTTCTCAACGTGGGGTCCGGGGACCACCAGGGGTCCTTGAGGGGGTTCCAGGGGGTCCCCAGAAAACTGATGAATTGTTAAACTTCAGCATTATTTCATTTACAAGAAGTTAACACCATTAGAGAATGTAGAAGAATGACTATTTTGCTCATAGTTTCACAGTTACTTATCTCTCTACCTACAGTAAAGATAGTCCTGGAATTCTGGACAAAATCATATCTAACAATAAAAATATTCTCAGATTTGGGTCCGAGAGACAAAACCTCATCAAATGGGGGTCTGTGGCTCCAATGTGGACTAGATTAGGAGTCCATGATATAAAAAAGGTTTAGACTCACTGCTGTAGAACAGTAATGTGGATTGACTTCGACTGTAAGCCTCCGGCTGCTCAGATCCGTCCAGAGCAAAGCGACACGGCTCCTGATCGGACTGAGTGTGTGTGTGTGTGTGTGTGTGTGTGTGTGTGTGTGTTATTACCCAGAGGAATGCACTGAAACACGCCTCAAACACTTTAGTGCTGTTTGGTGTCTGCAGTTTGACATCAGAGGAAGATAAACAGTAACTCTAGCCTGGGTGTATTTCCTCAGCTGCCTGCGGACGGGCAGGGGGTGAAGGTTAGCGCCGAGGCTGGGTGGGGGGGTGGGGAGGCGGGGTGGGGGTGTGAAGGGAGGGGGAGGGGCACCAGGAGGGGAAGAAAAGGGGGTTAAAGGTAGATGTGGAGGTGGGGGGGTTGTTTAGGGGGCAGCTTATCCAAACAAACTTGACTCAGCTGGGGTTTATTGGCAGAAAGTGGAACATCTGGGCCCGGTTTCCTGTCAGGAGGAACCAGGGACTTCCAACATGGCCGCCTAACAAGCAGCTGTCTGATGGGAAGGAGAGGCGACCGACTGAAGCGTTGAACCACTTCTCTCTCCTGTTGAGCCGCCTGTGGATCACTTGTTCTGCTCAGCGCTCTGCAGAGGTGAAGTGAGGGATTTTACTGTCCGTCAAAATCACTGACTGTCTCTGGACGACTGCAGCAGCTTTCACATGAGATGATGCAACAGCTCCTCCCCTAAAACCTGAAGCCCTTTATTTCCAGCAGCTTGTGCTGCACACAAATTATCGCTGCACCAAGCAGAGATTTGCGATCTGTGAAAAATAACAGCACCGAGACGCCTGAAAATGAGTCTCAGTCCTTGGAAAGCCTGGCAGAACAACATGAACTCTGTACTGATGCTCATATTCGGCTACTTCTTTGTGCGTTCTTAGTATGAACACAGTAGTAGAACAGTAGTAGTAATGGTATGAACACCACAGAAGAAGAGACAGACAAGTCCATCATGCTGAGCTAAAGTTACAGGAACTGGAATCAGATTTGTTTTCAAAATCTCTAACCTGCAGGATGACAGGTGACCAAATCTGTGTCCAATAAACAAGCTGCTTGTGAGTCATGTGACTTTTGTTTACAAGCCCTGGTCGGCTTGTGATTGGTCAGTTTGAACCTGAACGAACCAAATACAAAGATGCAAAAAAAGTTTTCCACTCTGGTTCAGACCAAAGAAAACCAGCTGTAGGTGTGATCCCAACCTCAGATAAAGCTTGAAGTGTGTAGATAAATGAGATGCTGATGAGCTGCTGTTCCTGCAGGCGGGCCTCCGGAGCAGAACCCGTGTTTCACCGGGCGGCACGGCTGTGACAACAACGCCATGTGCAGGGCGGGAGACGGCCTGCAGTTCAGCTGCCACTGCACCGACGGCTTCACCGGGGACGGACGCTCCTGCTACGGTGAGACATGAAGACCTGAAGACAGCCAAGAGTTTTAGAGAACAAAATGTTGTTATATTCCATGTGGGACAGTACCCACTTTTACGTTGATTAGACGTTTAAAACACGTCTAAATGGCCATAGACGTCTAGGCTAAATTAAGTTTAAATGGGGTTGAAAAGTGAAAATGTATTAGATGTCTATACATATACAATATTATCCTGGACTATATGAGAGCTACGCATAGACGCAATGTTGAAATGACTTCTTGTGCTCAGATAATTATCTTGTAGGCTAGTCTACAGGACTTCTCTGGTGCATATATTTGGTATTTACAGATGTTTATTCATTGTAATAATGTATTTACTGCTTGGTCTAAAATAGGTCTATACATAGCCGTAATGATCCTGGGCTATATGAGAGCTAAAGCATAGACGAGACGTTGAAATCACATCTTTTGCTCAGTGGGTAGGGTTTGATTCAGATTCAGATTCAGATTTTATTTACTCTAGACCACACATCGTGGTATGGAGTACAAACATAAAACAAAACAGCAGTACAATGGTAAACAACCAGAATAGATCTTTAGCACAAATTAAGTCATTTAAAGAGAGGCAGGACATTACTCAAAAATGCACCCAGTCTACAAACCATATCCTTGGTTTATCTGTCTGCAATAATAACATAAGTTTAAACATAGACGGATGGTTTACAAAGTATTTTGGCAGGTACTTCTTTCTATTCTCAACAATGCTTGTGTTTTTACATTCAAACAAAACGTGATATTCATCCCCCAGACAGTTGTCATTACATAAATTACAAAACCTTTTATTCCTTTCCAGACCTTTGTATCTTCCTGTTTGACCGATATGAGTTTTTGAAGGCTGATATCAGTCATTTTTGACTGATATTTTGTGCTGATACTCTGGATCTTTAAATTTGACTAATTTCATACCAAAAATGTCCACAAAATTCCCAGTATTCAGCGTTTCCCCCACAGTTTTCTTCTCATCAGGGTGGAAAAGCCTCTGAAACAGAATTCAGGCCATCATGGGACACTAAAACTCTCCACTGAACCCAGGATACTAAGATTACTACTGCTACTACTACTACTACTACTACTACTAATAATAATAATATAGTAGAGTTTAAAGATAGTAAAACATTCATGCATACTTCTGTGGAACCCTATCAAAATGTTGCATTAGTGAGTAAAGGAAAATAAGACCGTTATGTTACAAAAGTCAATTATCTTTTCAGAAAAGCACTAATTTATGTGCTTTTATTTCTTTACAAGTGTCCTGATACTAGTCCTTGATACTAGTTACTGTGATGTTTCCACTGAATGTCATGTCATCAGCTGTAAATGTAAATGTAAACATGTGATTTTCCAGCTGTGCGGTACAGCTGGAAAATCACATGTTTACATTTATAGTAGTAGTTTTCCCAGCATGCCAGTCGGTTTATCGGCTGGAGGGTAATATATTATCTCTCTATATACATCACTCCCCTCCTGCTCTGTGATTGGCAGATATGGACGAGTGCCGGGAGACGCCTCAGATCTGCGGCTCCAACTCCGTCTGCAACAACCAGCCGGGAACCTTCCGCTGCGAGTGTGTGGACGGCTTCGTGTTCGCCAGAGACGGCAAGACCTGCGTCGGTACGTCCAAACGTGTGTGTGTGAGTGTGTGTGTGTGTTCACAGCTGTGTGTGGGTGGGCGGAGTGTGTGTGTGTGTGTGTGTGTGTGTGTGTGTGTTTTGAAGAATCCCCTGTTGCACATACAGATGTTCTGAGAGCCGCAGACGGAAATAAACAATAAAAAGTTTTGTACTGTACATGGAGTGGTGCCAGCGGTGTGTTTGGGCGTTGGAGATTACGTCTGAGCATGACATTGTTCTTTGTTGGACCCTGTGTCCATGTTGTGCAGCTGGTTATATACTGTAGACTACAATCACAATGGCTTTTGTTTGACAAGGAGAATGGATGTACAGGAATGCGTCTCGGTGGCGTCGGCTGGCCGGTGGCGTGAACGTTACTTTGCGCCAACCACACGCAACTTTGGAGCGTTTAAAGGAATAGTTCACCCCAAAAATGAAAATTCTGTCATCATCTCCTCCCCCTCATGCCAAATGAAACACAGGTGAAATGTGTTAGTCCATATAACACACAGGGAGGCTGCAGCACAACTTGGTAGCAGCCTTCTCCAAAACAACTGAAGTCAATGGGGACCTGTTCTTTAGAGCTCCAAAACAAAAACAGCCAAACAATCACACTGTGAATAGAAAGACCTAGACACCATTATTTGTTGCAAATCAATCAGCTGTAGTTCAGATTTGCACTAAATGATGGTGTAAATATACTGTAGGTCTTTTTGGAACTCTGAAGAACTGGTCCCCACTGACTTCAGTTGTTTTGGAGAAGGCTGCTATGGAGTTGTGCTGCAGCCTCCCTGTGTGTTATATGGACAAACTTCACCTGTGTTTCAACTGGCATGAGGGGGGAGGAGATGAGGACAGGATTTTCATTTTTGGGTGAACTATTCCTTTAATGTTTCCATGCTAATAGCGACGTCTCCGATTGGTGGGAATTCGCTGAAGCTTGTGGGTTAGTGTGTCGTATTTCACAAGGAACTCAGGAATAAAACAGGATTTCTTAACAGTGAAGTTGAAATCCGACGGCTTCTACGGCAACATCTGGAGTCGTTTCACACTCTGATAGTTCACGATGAGCGGATCTTACACCGTTATGGGAAGAATGAATGGGTCATTTACTTCCAGAGCCTGATGTTTCAGCTCTATTAACTGCAAAAGCTGTCCTGGCCTCCAAGTCAAACACGTCTCTACTTTAGCTGCGTTGTACATTACGTCAGCGTGAAAATAGCCAGTGAAATGTTTGCTACAGAGAGCCTAAGCCCCTCCCCTTCCGCTGTCCACCATGGGACCTTATTTTGGAAAAAATATGTACGGTAGTCAACGGCAAGAGACAAATAATTGTTTGATCCCGTTTGAATTGTGCCATGAATTACACATATGATGTTTTGTCAATTTAAAAGATAATTTTGCAAGTCAAGAAAGTGGCAGTTTGTCGTAAAACTGTTGAAGTATCAGACTGTGAAAATACGTAATTAGAAAGACGACACACCCAAAAGTGGCGTAAGTGACATCATAACTTTCTCTCTCCACAAGCTGCCCAGAGCCTGAAGCTCAGTCCCTCTCAGACAGCAGGAGTATTATACACAACCTGGAAGGTAGACAGTCAGAACGGGTTTAAACTGCTTTAGGATAGTTTCAGTACAGTGGGGGCTAACGTTAACGCCATGCTGTGTGTTTCCTATGTTTCCTTCATGTTGGTGTCGGTGAGACAGAGATGTAGTTCACTGAGCCTGAAACACTAAACTAAACGTTACTTTACTGTTTTACCACAAACTGACACTTTCTTCACTTGCAAAATTATCTTTTAAATTGACAAAACATCATATGTGTAATTCATGGCACAATTCAAACAATTATCTGTCTCTCACCGTTGACTACCGTACATATTTTTTCCGAAATAAGGTCCCATGGTGGACAGAGGAAGAGGAGGGGCTTAGGCTCTCTATGGAGGTGGTGGAGGAGGAGCTGGTCAGACTGCAGCTCCTCTGTTCTCCAGCAGAACACCATGAACCTTCATCCTCCGCTTCAGAACAGTTCAGACTCCTCTTCCTCTTCTTCACCAGCAAGCAGAGCAACTGCTGACTTTCTCTTCTTCATTTTCCGTTTTTATTTTCAACATCAGGTTAGCTAACTAAAGCACTTTTTATACTTCAATGGAAATAGCGTCTCGGCACGTAAACTGATGCTATTTGACGTGTATTTGGGGTTGAAAAGGGTTTCTGTGTAGGTGTTGTGCACCTGCCCAAGAATCTTAACATCGGTGGAGTCGCGCATTCTGATTGGTCGATCATAGGGGCGATTATGACGTGTTGCTAGGGAGACGCCCACTTCCACCAACAGCAGACTGCAGTCAAGATGGAGCAGTTTGAACCAGTCAAACGTTCTTCATTCTCTTAAAGCCATTTTGATCTAAAGTCTTCTGCTTAAATGCTTGAAATTAGTTTCTTAGACAAATATAAATAGTGAAGTTGATCCTATGTATGAATTTCTTTTTCAACTAATCTTAAATATAAGATAGTTTTGATTTGTTTAACACTTTTTTGGTCGCTGCACAATGCCATTTGTGTTATTTCATAGTTTTAAGTCTAGAATACTGTTATTCTAAAATGTGGAAAATAGTGAAAATAAAGAAAAATGTGGTGTGTCCAAACTTTTGACTGGTAGTGTATAAAATGTGTTTAACAATAATTAGATAACTTGCAAGTGGCTGTCAAGCTTTGTGTTGCATAGCGACCGGAATGATGTAACGCTCCTGGTGCCCTTTGACCTCTTGCTCTGTCTGTTAGTGATGCTCACAGCCTGTCCTCCTGTCTGACCTCAGTCTAACAGTCTGTCCTCCTGTCTGACCTCAGTCTAACAGTCTGTCCTCCTGTCTGACCTCAGTCTAACAGTCTGTCCTCCTGTCTGACCTCAGTCTAACAGTCTGTCCTCCTGTCTGTCCTCAGTCTAACAGCCTGTCCTCCTGTCTGTCCTCAGTCTAACAGCCTGTCCTCCTGTCTGACCTCAGTCTAACAGTCTGTCCTCCTGTCTGTCCTCAGTCTAACAGCCTGTCCTCCTGTCTGACCTCAGTCTAACAGTCTGTCCTCCTGTCTGTCCTCAGTCTAACAGTCTGTCCTCCTGTCTGTCCTCAGTCTAACAGCCTGTCCTCCTGTCTGACCTCAGTCTAACAGTCTGTCCTCCTGTCTGTCCTCAGTCTAACAGCCTGTCCTCCTGTCTGACCTCAGTCTAACAGTCTGTCCTCCTGTCTGTCCTCAGTCTAACAGCCTGTCCTCCTGTCTGACCTCAGTCTAACAGCCTGTCCTCCTGTCTGTCCTCAGTCTAACAGCCTGTCCTCCTGTCTGTCCTCAGTCTAACAGCCTGTCCTCAGTCTAACAGCCTGTCCTCCTGTCTGTCCTCAGTCTAACAGTCTGTCCTCCTGTCTGTCCTCAGTCTAACAGTCTGTCCTCCTGTCTGTCCTCAGTCTAACAGCCTGTCCTCAGTCTAACAGTCTGTCCTCCTGTCTGTCCTCAGTCTAACAGTCTGTCCTCCTGTCTGTCCTCAGTCTAACAGCCTGTCCTCAGTCTAACAGCCTGTCCTCCTGTCTGTCCTCAGTCTAACAGTCTGTCCTCCTGTCTGTCCTCAGTCTAACAGCCTGTCCTCAGTCTAACAGCCTGTCCTCCTGTCTGTCCTCAGTCTAACAGTCTGTCCTCCTGTCTGTCCTCAGTCTAACAGCCTGTCCTCAGTCTAACAGCCTGTCCTCCTGTCTGTCCTCAGTCTAACAGCCTGTCCTCCTGTCTGTCCTCAGTCTAACAGTCTGTCCTCAGTCTAACAGCCTGTCCTCCTGTCTGTCCTCAGTCTAACACTCTGTCCTCCTGTCTGACCTCAGTCTAACAGTCTGTCCTCAGTCTAACAGCCTGTCCTCCTGTCTGTCCTCAGTCTAACAGCCTGTCCTCCTGTCTGTCCTCAGTCTAACACTCTGTCCTCCTGTCTGACCTCAGTCTAACAGTCTGTCCTCAGTCTAACAGCCTGTCCTCCTGTCTGACCTCAGTCTAACAGCCTGTCCTCCTGTCTGTCCTCAGTCTAACAGTCTCTCCTCTGTCTGTCTCCTCAGAGGAGAACCGTCCGGTGGATCACTGTCAGAGGGGAAGCCATGACTGTGACGTTCCTGAGCGCGCTCAGTGCAGCTACACCGGAGGCTCCGCCTACATCTGCTCCTGCCTGCCGGGCTTCCTGGGTGACGGGCGAGTCTGCCGGGGTGAGAGTCTGTCCTGCTCACTGTCCCGTCTGTATCAGTGTGAGAAGAGTTTAGTCTGTGTGGAGCCTCAGGCAGGCCTTGGGCTCAGACAGATAGCTGCTCTTCACTGTTATGACTCTGTCTGTATCTGTCTGTATCTGTCTGTATCTGTCTGTCTGTAACTAAATAACATCGTTCCTCCTGCAGTCTGGTGTTTTCCTCCCAGCTGAAGGACACATCAGGTCAAAGTGTCCTACAGTTGGTGTCACATGGTCTTCTGAAGGTCTTGTCATTTTTAGCTTGAAGAGCGGCTTGAAACTCTTTCTTCTTCTGCAGCTGTGTGAACGTGAAGCTCGTGAAGCTCAGTCAGCTTTCCCTGGAGAAATAAAAGGTTTAAAAATGTTGTCATAAGTTTGACAATTACTGCCACTGCCAGAAGTGGCAAATGAACAGCAAACTTCCAGTAATAAGCTCAATAAGTTTGTCACGATTGCCACAAAACAAATTTACACCAATTATTATTTCTGCCTTCGAGGAATGTTCGCAAAACTAAAAGTAAATAGCTGATATTTTGTATTCAATATATTAAATCAAAACATTAAATCAAATTCATTTCATTTTGCACAGAAGCATCAATACATTTTAGTGCAGACAGACACATTCAGGTAGCAGTCATGATACCAGCAGAGAGTTTTTCCCTGTCAGCTTGCTGCCACAGAAACAAGAGAAGAAGACCGTTCCTCTTCTTCTCTGTAACTTAATACCTCAGCGCTGTGGCCCGGGACAGGAAACGCTCCCACCTGGACAGGAAATGCAGAGCGCAGCCTCACAGCTGTGCGGCTCATCGCTCAGTCCGCATATACATCCATCCATCCATCCATCCATCCATCCATCCATCCATCCATCCATCCATCCTGCTGCGTTTTCTGCTGTCCATCCATCCATCCGTCCGTCCGGCCTGCTGGCGAGCCTCCGAGCCTCCGAGTCGAGGAATGTCCACGCCGCCCGGGTGGATTAGAGGAACCTTCCCTCTCACTGCAGAGGGAAAACAGCGAGGCTGAAGATGCCTTCCTGTGATACTGAAGCTATCATGTAATTTCTGTGTTTATCTCACTTGAGCTGAAAGTTTCCCTGCTCATGTCTGTGTTTTATGGCCCCTGGGCCCCGGAGAGCTGTTAAACACCGTCATGTGACTCATGGCAGCAGACGGAGAGAAAATAAGCATTGTTCCTGCATTCCTTTTTTTTTTTGTGATCGACTTTTTATTGTTTTGCTCCAGCAGAGAGGATTTACAGCCTCAGAGTATCAGATATCTCTGGGATCTGGAGCAATATTCTCTGTATACAAAACATTCAACATACTCACTGTGTATGAATACGCTGTACATACAGTATATTAGACACCATATATAGATACATACAGTACATATATACACCACATATCATATATACAGATTAGAATGACTATATATGAATATACACAAACACAGCACATATTTATATAAATCTATACATGTCATACAACAGAACATTTCTGCACAATGCATTTATATGTTATAGATATACAGTACAAAAGTGCAAAAGTCTTAGGCACCCTAGGTTTTTTATAGAAATTTTGTCTTATATGTTTGTTTATTTGTCTTCTGCAATAGTGTGTCAGTAGACTGCTCTTTATGGTATTTATTTTTTAATATTCAGAAACTTTTCATTTCATTATTTTTGAAAGTGTCTTCGCTTTACAGACTTTTTACATGTACCTAAGACTTTTGCACAGTACTGTATATATATATATATATATATATGTGTATGTGTATGTAAGGTAGGATGTACAGCAGCCGGTCATTATGGCAGAATAAGCCCCAACAGACTGAATCAACACTGTAACACACAGCTGCTTACCAAACACATTAATCATTAGACGCCAAATATTGATTTAAAATGATTTTGTCACAAGCTAAAGTAATTTACAAGTCAACGCAAACAGGCAGTAACGTCAAAAGTTTGTTGCTCTCTGAATAAATTAAAAGTAATATTGGAAAAATCTTCCATATTAACGTCTTTTTACCAGGAGGAGGTAAAAAAGACTTCCTGAGAAAGTGGATTTTTTTGGTTTGTGTTGTGTCTGAATCTTCCGGTCTGTCTGCAGATGTAGACGAGTGTCAGCAGGAGCGATGTCACCGGGAGGCCGTCTGCTCCAACACCCAGGGCTCCTTCACCTGTCAGTGTCGGCCCGGTTTCCACGGCGACGGCTTCCAGTGCAGCGATACGTCTCCAGGTAGGACAAAAAAAACTGCTTAGAAAACTGCAAACCGTGCGAGTGCTGATGGAGGAGAGTGTGAAGCTCAGCAGGGAGGGATCACTCAAACGTCTAAAGCAATGGCTGAGAAAGGCAATTTGATTGGATCGGAGGGGCGGAGGGGCGGGACTGTTCCAAAATCTGTGATGGTTTTATTGGTTGGTAGTTTTATGTCATGTCCTGGTACACGATGATGTCACCACTTGAGATTTTCTGTTCTCTTTCAGGAAGTAAAAGTAATTAGATTTTGAAATAAAAATACAAGAAAATACATAACTTCTCTTGGTAACACTTTACAATAAAGGTACATTAATTAAGGGTTAATTCATGCTTAATAAGCATTAACTAACCCTTAATTAACAGTTAACTAATGTGTCTGGTAATAATTTACTAATGGTGTTCACGTTAACTAAGGTATTAATTTATACATTATTTAATAGTCATCTTTATAAACTATTAAATAATGTATAAATGAATACCTTAGTTAACATGAACACCATTAGTAAATTACACATTAGTTAACTGTTAATTTAATTAAGTATTAGTTAACCCATAACTTAGTGAGCCTTATTGTAAAGTGTTACCCTTCTTTTTTTTTTGTGTCATAAATTATGAAATATGTGTATAGTACGATCATTAGAATGAGCAAAAAAAAAAGTCATGTTTAATTTCAGTGTGACTTTAAAAACAAATGTTTCCATCAGTCTGACAGTATTCTGCTGAATAAGCAGCAAACCTCTGGTGATAAAGGAAAGAAGATTGCTACAAATTTAATTTCCACCAACTTGCAGGTGAAATTTTGTTGCAGTAAACTTGTGGCAATATAGAGCTGCAGGTTTCTGGAAAAGTTCGACTTGTATGTTCCTTTGCTGTAAAACTCATTTAAAGGTTTTTTTTTTCCGTCTCTTGATATACATTCAGCTCTAACAGCAGCTCTCCAGAGGTTTGGAGGCTTCAGGTTTCAGGAAGACGAGTGGGAGGCAGAGCAGACTGGATGTTCTGTTCTATTGAGACTTCAGAGGCAAATTAAAGCTGCATACATCTTCTCTCCGGTGTAAACATTCCTCACATGTAAAATGTCCGACTCAAGGCCGTACAAGGCGATGTGTAAATAATTCAGGTGAAGGAGCAGAGCGGTGACTGAAGGATGCTGGTGAGCCATCAGAAGTGTAAACTCTGTCTTCACTTCAGACTCAACAAACACTTGGGTGACGCACAGCGGAAAGGCTCGGCTCGCACTGCAGGACTTCAGGCTCTAGTGTTGCAGGATGTAACCCACATCCCATAATAATATGAACTGACAGCGACGTTGAAAGCGATAGACGCGTCTGTTTTTGTTCTTCAGTTGCAGTGCGAGCCTTTTGAGTTCTGATAAGTTGAGGCGTCAAGTCTTCTTCTTGTCCTTCATGCTAACGCTGCTTAGACACAATCATGACAACTGTCTCAGGTCAGTGATGTCAGTTTCACTTGTTGTCACGGCAACGCTGGCAAATTCTGATTTGAGCGTTCAAGAACAAGTTCCATTCTTCGTTTAGTTACGTCGCCCTTCATCACTGTCAAAGTCTCAAAGGGCTTCACATGCCATCATATACCACACTGCATCATACACATCACACACATCCACATCCCAGACTGTACATCATCAAGCTGCATGTTGGTCTCATGATTCTGGTATTTTACTCCCATGTGACTCAGATTTTTGAGTTTACTGATCAATATGAACAGCAGAAACCTAACCAAAATCAGATCCTGAGGCATGAAACCTACATGCGACTTGTATTTGAATGCTCAAATTGGAGTTTGTCAGCGTTGCCATGACTATAAGTAAATCTTACATCATTCACGTGAGACAATTATCAGAATTTAGTCCGCTTGTCTGAGCAGCGTTAGCATGGAGGACAACGGGACCAACAAATGGAAAGAAAGCGATAAAAACGACTGGACTGGTGTTTGTGGAGACGCCTCAATTCAGTCAAAACTGGAAGGATCAAACTGTAACTGAAATGTGTTGAAACAAGCAGGAGAAGCAAAGGGACAAAGCCAGATGTGACGTATTGATATTGTTACTCTGCACATGTGCCACTGTCAGATATGAGCAGAATTTAGCATGAAGACCTGTGGTGTGAACAGAGCCTGTGTGATCCAGGTCCACACTGAAAAACTCGACTCCACGCAGCGTTCTGCTGTTCACACCGGTGAGAAAACATCAGACCTGAGTCACATGTGAAGGCAGAAGAGAATTTCAGACTTGGTAAACTTTCAGCTGCAGTGTGAACGGAGCCAGAATCTCAGTAGGGAACCTGAAGAGTCTGAGCCGCTTCTCACAGCTGGACTGTCTGAGCACTGACAGGTTTATATACTGACATCATCAGCTGTTTACATGGAGTCTGCTGCGTTCGCTAAGTTAAACACACCAGAGAGCTGTAAAATCCTACGATTGTCCATGGCTGTGAACGCAGCACAGACGCAGAATGACAGAGAGAGAGAAAACCTACGGACAGAGAGACTGGAGGAGAGAAGAGTATGGATTGTGTGAGTCTCAGAGTATCTCAGTGTGTCTCAGTGTGTCTCAGAGTGTCTCAGAGTGTCTCAGAGTATCTCAGTGTGTCTCAGAGTGTCTCAGTGAGTCTCAGAGTGTCTCAGTGAGTCTCAGAGAGTCTCAGAGTGTCTCAGTGAGTCTCAGTGAGTCTCAGAGTGTCTCAGTGAGTCTCAGAGTGTCTCAGTGTGTCTCAGAGAGTCTCACAGTGTCTCAGTGAGTCTCCGAGTGTCTCAGTGAGTCTCAGAGTGTCTCAGTGTGTCTCAGAGCGTCTCAGTGAGTCTCAGAGCGTCTCAGAGCGTCTCAGAGCGTCTCAGAGTGTCTCAGATTGTCTCAGTGAGTTTCAGTGTGTCTCATTGTGTCTCAGTGTGTCTCAGAGTGTCTCAGTGTGTCTCAGAGAGTCTCACAGTGTCTCAGTGAGTCTCAGAGTGTCTCAGTGTGTCTCAGAGCGTCTCAGTGAGTCTCAGAGTGTCTCAGTGTGTCTCAGAGTGTCTCAGTGAGTCTCAGAGTGTCTCAGTGAGTCTCAGAGAGTCTCAGAGTGTCTCAGTGAGTTTCAGTGTGTCTCATTGTGTCTCAGTGTGTCTCAGAGTGTCTCAGTGTGTCTCAGAGAGTCTCACAGTGTCTCAGTGAGTCTCAGAGTGTCTCAGAGAGTCTCACAGTGTCTCAGTGAGTCTCTGAGTGTCTCAGTGAGTCTCAGAGTGTCTCAGTGTGTCTCAGAGCGTCTCAGTGAGTCTCAGAGTGTCTCAGAGCGTCTCAGAGTGTCTCAGATTGTCTCAGTGAGTCTCAGAGTGTCTCAGTGTGTCTCAGAGCGTCTCAGAGTGTCTCAGATTGTCTCAGTGAGTCTCAGGGTGTCTCAGAGTGTCTCTGCTCCTGGTTTCTTCTCCACTTGTTGTTTTCTTGCAGATTATCATCCTGGTCTTTGTGGTTTGGCTTCGTCCCAAACTGTTGAGTCTCTGCTGCTCTTCCAGGTGTCAGGAGCTTTGAGCCGAAGCTAATTACAGTCCTCTCCTCCGCTCTGCAGTTTTCTCATATTTTCATCCTTTTTTACGACCTGCTCGCCTCAAAAAGGCATCATTTGTTGTCCCCTTGTCAAAACTTGTCACAGCGTCTCTGCTGTAACCGACACACAGTTCCCTGTTTCCGTTCGTCTCGCCGGTCCGTCGGACGCTTTGATCCTCGCCCCTCGGAGCGGAGGGTCTTACTTTTTGTGGTTTTTCTTTACGTCTTTGTTGATTGTTGAGAGCAGACGTGGCTCTGAGGAGCCTGCTGCTGTCTGGACTGTATTGTTCTGGCTGGTTAGTGGTTTGCGGCTCAGAAAGCCTGGAGGAAAGTCTCAGTGGGACTGTGGCTCCTGCAGCAGGTTGAACCGCAGAGAAGAAGAGCTGCTCGTCTTTCATCTGGTTTTTCCCCGTAGCTCACAGATATGTTGTTTATCTAGAGCTGCCACGTACAATATCCTCCTGTTCAGAGGCGAGGACATTCAGTGTAATATGAAATCAAACCTGTGTTGAATAGAAGTTGCTAATTCTTATCATTTGTTTTAAGCTTCCCAGATGGATGTGGTTTGTGGATAGCATCAGGTGGGCTGTCACAAACATAAAAGAATGACAAATTGATTTTCTGTGATGGTCTAAACTTTTTTGCCAATCAGTGCCTCATCCTGTGCAGTAAAACCAAAACCCCTCAGCTGGTCCCTGAGCGGGCCGAGACAAACCAGAGAAAGGATTTAAAAATACCCAGCAGGCCCCGGGCTGTGAGAGATTACTGTGGCTGGGACGTCTGCCTGTACAACCACAACACAACTCTTCTCCACATAAAGGATTTAATAACCAGTGTTTCAAAGTTGATTTAGGACACAAAGTTGACCTGGTCTCACCTCTGCTGGTTGTTCCCACTGAGCAAAAGACGTGATTTCAACGTCTCGTCTATGCTTTATCTCTCATATAGCCCAGGATCATTACGGCTATGTATAGACCTATTTTAGACCAAGCAGTAAATACATTATTACAATGAATACACATCTGTAAGTACCAAAAATATGCACCAGAGAAGTCCTGTAGACTAGCCTACAAGATAATTATCTGAGCACAAGAAGTAATTTCAACATTGCGTCTATGCGTAGCTCTCATATAGTCCAGGATAATATTCTATACATAATCTATGTATAGACATCTAATAAACTTTCATTTTTCAACCCCATTTAAACTTAATTTAGCCTAGACGTCTATGGCCATTTAGACGTGTTTTAAATGTCTAATCAACGTAAAATTGCTCAGTGGGTTGTTTTCTGGGAGTTCCTCATCATGTTGGTGTCTCTTCCCGTCTCACCCCGTCTCTCCCCTCTCTCTCCCCGTCTCTCCCTCTCTCTCCCCGTCTCTCCCCGTCTCTCCCCTTCTCTCCCCATCTCTCCCCATCTCTCCCCGTCTCTCCCCTTCTCTCCCTGTCTCTCCCTCTCTCTCCCCATCTCTCCCCATCTCTCCTCGTCTCTCCCTGTCTCTCCCTCTCTCTCCCCATCTCTCCCCATCTCTCCTCGTCTCTCCCCGTCTCTCCCCGTCTCTCCCCATCTCTCCTCGTCTCTCCCCTGTCTCCCCCCATCTCTCCTCGTCTCTCCCCTGTCTCTCCCCGTCTCTCCCCTCTCTCTCCCCGTCTCTCCCCTGTCTCTCCCCATCTCTCCCCGTCTCTCCCCGTCTCCCCCCATCTCTCCTCGTCTCTCCCCTGTCTCCCCCCATCTCTCCTCGTCTCTCCCCTGTCTCTCCCCTGTCTCTCCCCGTCTCTCCCCTCTCTCTCCCCTGTCTCTCCTTTTCTCTCCCCGTCTCTCCCCTGTCTGTGCAGAGCGGGAGAAGACTCAGTGTGAGCGTCAGAGGGAGAGCGCCCAGGCCTCCTCTTCCTCCTCCACCGGCCTCTTCTCGTTCTTCCGGCCTCGCCCGGCGGTCGGTCAGTACGTCCCGCAGTGCGACCGGTCCGGAGCCTTCCAGCCCACGCAGTGCCACGGCAGCATCGGGCAGTGCTGGTGCGTGGACGCCGCCGGGCAGGAGGTCCCCAACACCCGCACCTCGCCCAGCAGCGGGCCGCCCAGCTGTGAGTCACCGGCCCTGAGACTTCCCTCTGAGGAAACAGAGCCTTTCCTTAACTTTGTGTTGTTTTTTATGTCTTTGTTTTTATGCGTTTGTCTATAAACTTTCCATTTGAATAAGGCCTTTCCTTTGTGTTGCTTTTAATGGATCTTTGTTGTTGGTTTTATCTATTTTTATGCACTTATTTTTTTACTCTGTAGCACTTTGAGATCTTATAATTTCTTTCTTATAATGATACCTGCATTACAATTAGAATAGGAATTTCACTGGATAAAAGCGTCAGCCAAATTCTTCATGTAAAATGGAAATGGTAAAAATGTGCTCAAATTAGGGCTGGGCGATATGGACAAAATCAAATATCACAATATTTTTGACCAAATACCTCGATATCGATATTGCGACAGTATTGTAGGGATGACTATTGGTGCTTTCACAAAATATTTACACAATGAGATTTTTGATAAATAATCATCAGTAATGTGGATATAATGACTAAGTGGGTAAAGGCAAATAATAGAACAGCTAGAACAGTCTGGTAAGTTCAGAAAATGACATCACTTTACTGTAATGCAGCCTTTAAAACCAGGAAAAGACACTTATGCCTTATCACCATATTACGATATCCAAAATCTAAGACGATATCTAGTCTCATATCACGATATCGATATAATATCGATATATATTGCCCAGCCCTAGCTCAAATTATGCGTTTCAAGCTTTTAGGAGTTCATACAAAACTCAAATCTACTGTACACGAACAGCACATTAACATGAGCCTCCCTGCCAGGTATCGACCAGACGGTGACCCCGCCCCCGGTGGGGCCGACCCCCCGGCCGGACGTCAGCCCCGCCGCCCCGGGAACGCACCTGCTGTTCGCCCAGAGCGGGAAGATCGAGCTGCTTCCTCTGGACGCAGCCGGCATGAAGAAGGACGAGGCCAAGGCTCTGCTGCACATTCCTGTGAGGAGAATAAACACCTTAAACACACACCTCTAACACACACACACACACACACACACAGACACACCTCTAACACACACACCACTAGCGAGCCCCTTGAGGGTTTTAGGAGAGCTTTCCTGCATGTGTGTGTTGTGTTATTGTCCTCAAGTGTCATCGTTTCACCTCTGGCGATATGAATGGGATTTTTGGATCCTGTTTGCCAGTCGTTCTGTTCTTAAAAGGGGTGAAATAATGTCAATAGAAATTATCAAGTTATTACATATTTTGCTAACAACATATTTTGCTGGATGTTGTGTTCTCCTCGCGTCACTAAGCCATGAAATACTGGCCAGAGATTTTGTTTTTTCATTGCAGCTTCAAAACATCAGAATTACCTCAACTAATAAAGAAATGCAGAACAGAGGATCAGTGGGTTTGCAGTAGAACAGACAGCAAGAGCTTCTGACTGGGGAAATACATCGCTGGGTTTAGACTTTTCATGACAAATAATTGCAATAAGAAAAAACTAAAATTACACCTGTGTTTTCCTGTAACTGTAAACTCCTAAATGAGCCTCTTGTAGAAGTGAGGAACATCCTAATAACTTACTTTGGACAAAGTTTCCTTGTGAGGACATTTGGTCCTCGCAAGAAATACAAGAACACACACACACACACAAACACACACACACACACACACACAGTGTCAGTTGTCTCTTCAGGCCTCATGGTGAATTTGGGGGAACCACTTCAGACTGATTCCTCTGAAACAATCCTCTGCCTGTTCCTCAGCAGAGTTCAGCGTCAAAACTCCTCCAAAGTCTTTTCTTCTCACAACAGAAAAACCATCCAGTGAGACGCACAACCGCATCCATGAATTTCTCCCTTTTTTTTTTTTTTTTAATCCTGTGTAATACAACAGGCTGAATGTTCTGCAGATGAAAGGAGCACAAAGCTCTCCCTCCTCCGTCGACGTTCTCTCACCACAGACAAGAGACTCTTTGAAAGCGTCTGACGTCTCAGCTGAGCTCCGGTCCGTCTCTCCGCCTTAAGCGATATCAGAACTTCTAACCAAACCTGAAGCTAATGTGTGCTATGTGGAGATTTCATTGAGACATCATCATATCATATCAATATCATCATATCATATCAATCATATAAACCAATATCCAGCTGTGTTGCTGTTTTCTCCTCCTTTCTAAAGCTTGTTGTCAAAACCCGGCCTGACTCGAAGCTCCTCCCGCTCCATTCAGCTCCATTTTCTTTTTTTTTTTAAACTAGCTCATCTCCTCCCTCGCTGTTTAAAAATGGCGCTCTCCCCCTCCCATTCCTGAAAAAAAATCTCGTAATGGCGGAATTGATTAAGCGAGCGAGAAAACTGTTAAACTAGTAAACTTGTTAAAGAGAAACTAAACCCCACCTAACTCTGTGGTGAAGCCTGACACCTAATGGTGAAAAGTAGGGTACTGAACTGGTCATCTGCTATTGGCTGGTCTCTGTGTCCTATGATGTCAGCCTCTATAGAGTACAACAGGTGGTGACATCACCTGGCACAAAGACCAGCCAATAGGAGAAGGCTAGGTCAGTACCCTACTTTTCACCATTAGGTGTCAGGCTTCACCACAGATTTGGGTTTGGGGTTTAGTTACTACTTAAACTAGTAAACTTGTTAAACTAGTAAACTTGCTACCTGCCTCTTCACTTGTCATTGTGGGACATGTGACCTTCAACAGGAGAAAGATCTGTCAGAGTGAGACTGGTAACCGGTGAGACTTCTCTGTAGGTACGGTTAGCTTAGCTGTTAGCATTTATGCATGCTGCTTTGCTATTGACCTTGGTAGGCCTCCGTTGTGCAGTGGCTTTGCTGTGTGTTATTTACAAACGTGTTGCGGTTTCTGTCGCCCTCTAGTGGTCGGAAAATGTTGCTTATTGCAGCTTTGACCGTGTGTCTCTTCCTGTGTGTTCAGGACAGAGTGGTGATCGCGGTGGCGTACGACTGCGTGGAGAAGATGGTTTACTGGACCGACATCACCGGGCCGGCGATCAGCAAGGCCAGTCTGAGCGGAGGAGACACCGTCCCAGTCATCACTACAGGTACACACACACACACACACACACACACACACACACACACACACACACACACTCTACACCCAGAGCTGAGCCACTGGGGTCGATGGTAAATTCTGAAGTCAAACCTCCTCGTTGGTTATCAACACAGGATGAATCATCATGAATGATCAGATTCTAAACCATCTGACCTGTCTCTGTCTGTGCCTCTGTCCTCAGAGCTGGAGAGCCCAGAGGGCTTGGCCATCGATCACGTGTCGCGCCTCGTTTTCTGGACCGACTCCATGCGCGACACGGTGGAGGTCGCCAAGCTGGACGGCAGCCAGCGCCGCGTCCTGTTCGACACCGAGCTGGTCAACCCCCGAGCCATCGTCACCAACCCGGCGTTCGGGTAAGAGTCCAACAGGAGGAACCGGATTACTAGTAGAACCAGTAGTAGTAGTAGCAGTAGCAGCAGTAGTAGTAGCAGTAGTAGTAGTAGAAGTAGTAGTAATAGTAGTAATCCTAACTTTGTGTCCTGCAGACGGTTGTACTGGACGGACTGGAACAGAGACGGGCCTAAAATTGAGATGTCCAACATGGACGGAACAGAGCGGACGGTGCTGGTGAAGGACGACCTGGGGCTGCCCAACGCTCTGACCTACGACCCCGACAACCATCTGCTGTGCTGGGCCGACGCAGGTGAGACCCGCTGCTCCGAGGACGAAACATGGAGCCGCAGATGGATTTGGAAAATAACAAAACAGGGTTACAAGCTCAGATTGGAAGAGTTGGCACTGAGTGATCGGGTTCGACTGATATAGGCCGATACTGATGTTTTTTTTCACCAATAGACAATATTTTCTACGGATATTCCATTTCTTTAAATTTGACCATTTGCATGACAAAACATTATACAGATTCAGTGTTTCTCCCAGAGTTTTCTTCTTGTCAGGGTGAAAAGCCTCTGAAACAGCATTTAGACACCAAAACCCTCCACTGAAACCTAGTGTAATTCAATTATTTTACAGTTAGTGAGACTCACTGATGAACCAGCCGTCCGGAAGGGGAATCAGACAAGCTTTCCTCACTGATCAGGATGTATTGATCTCTCTGCAGGAACTCGTAAAGTGGAGTGCATGGATCCGAACCGCAGGCTGCGGCGGCAGGTGGTGGAGGGGATCCAGTATCCGTTTGGTCTGGTTTCCTTTGGAAGGAACCTCTACTACACCGACTGGAGGAGGTACGAGCTGACGACCTTGACCTCATCTAGTCTCTAGAGAGACTGTGTGTCTCTCTAAAGCCGCTTCACACATACAACTGCCAGATCGCCACGTTAAGTCTTCCAGCAGCTCTCGTGTTTCCGTTGTTCACACTGTTAGCCGCTATCTGTAAAATTTTCATGTAGAAATCATCCAATTCTTGCTCTATTCATTTGAAGCTTTCCAAGTGTGTCAGCATCAATGACCCAAGACTTCAGTGCAGTGGCTTGAAATTTGATTGTAAATACTGTATTATTGAATTTAACTTTTACCTGTAGTTTTAAATTCAGTTTTCTTCATTCAGATTCAGCTTCCAGACACAAAGGACTTTCAATACAACCTCTGCTGGCACTAATGTCGTAAAATAGAAAAGGTGGGAAACCGTATAATGCACAAAACAGAAAATTAATTTGTTATAAATAGTGCTGAAAAAATACTAATGCAGGAAGAGCGCCAAGCCTGAAACACGTTGCAACTGAGCAGCTGCTCAACCAAGCCTATATTTGTGTTCATTTATTGCTTTGTAGTGTGCTTGTAATTTTTCAGCACTGTTTATAGCAAATAAGTAATAATTTTGTGCATTATACGGTTTCCCACCTTTTCTATTTTATGTTTCTCTGACCCATTGGCAACCGATTCTTTTCCACTGCCTTTTATGTGGATTCCTGGGCACTAATGTCTTCCATTAATTGTAAATGGTCAAACAAACTGCAGATTTTAGTGATATTTATTTAAACCTTTCCAAGTGTGTCAGGATCAGCAACCCAAAACTACAGTGTAACTCCAGCAAGTTTGGTTAACATTTAAATGAACGAGCTGCGAGTCTGAGAGTCCGTTTAAATAAACAGTACTGAGCTGCTATTCAGAGAGCTTTTGTTTGAGTCTGACTGTCATGTAAAAGTCTAAACACCGGTGTGTGGTCTCCGCTAAATGTTTGGATGGTCTCTGTGTGTTTGGTTTGCGCAGAGAGGCGGTGATCGCTGTGGACCGCCAAACGGAGAGAGAGGCGGACGAGTTCCTGCCGCAGAAACGCTCCCGGCTGTACGGCATCGCTGCAGCACCGACACACTGCCAACAAGGTACAGACCAGAGCAGCACTGACAGAGCTGCACTGACAGAGCCGCACTTACCTGACAGAGCCGGACTGACAGAGCCGCACTTACCTGACAGAGCCGGACTGACAGAGCCGCACTTACCTGACAGAGCCGGACTGACAGAGCCGGACTTACCTGACAGAGCCGGACTGACAGAGCCGCACTTACCTGACAGAGCCGCACTTACCTGACAGAGCCAGACTGACAGAGCCGGACTTACCTGACAGAGCCGCACTGACAGAGCCGCACTTACCCGACAGAGCCAGACTGACAGAGCCGCACTTACCTGACAGAGCCGCACTGACAGAGAGCCAGACTGACAGAGCCGCACTTACCCGACAGAGCCAGACTGACAGAGCCGCACTTACCTGACAGAGCCAGACTGACAGAGCCGGACTTACCTGACAGAGCCGGACTGACAGAGCCGCACTTACCTGACAGAGCCGCACTGACAGAGCTGGACTTACCTGACAGAGCCGGACTGACAGAGCCGCACTTACCTGACAGAGCCACATTGACAGAGCACTGTCAATGTGGCCGCACTGATAATTAATTAATGAAAGATTGTAGAAGAATGACTGTTTTGATCTCTACCTACAATACAGATAGTCATGGAACTCTGGACAAAATCAAAAATATTCCCAGATTTGGGTGCAAGAGACAAAATCAATGAAAGACAAAAATCAATGACAAAAAAATGAAAAAGGAGAAACACAGTCATAAAGGATACAGTAAGAACCTGGATGCCTGATGGAGGTGTGACCAAACATTGCTTCCACTCATTAAATTATTTACTGTAAGTGTAGACAGTGTGCAGATGTTTTTTTTCAGATTTTAAGAACCTGGTAATACTGTGGCAGCAAACAAGGCTTCCTTCTGCCATCCAGTTTGACTTTACTTACTGAGTAAATTAAAATGTAAAATGTACATAAATGTAAAATGTACATAAACTGTACATGCTCATTTGAATGGAAAAGGACAATAAACATATAAAAACAGTAAATAAAAGATAAACAGTCATAAAAGACATGGTGGGAAGCTAATCAATAGGAAGGTATTCAAGTAAAAGTACACAAACGTATTTTAGTTGACCATAACAAAATGACTTTCGTTGACTAAAATCATACGCTATTTTAGTCAGTAAATAATTTACAAAATTTAATCAATGTGACTAAAATCTGACTACATTTAAAGGCTATTTTTGCCAAAACACAAAGACTACGACTAAATATGAATCCAATCAGGATAGACTAAGTGAAGGATGAATAACAAGTTTTTGTTGCATGATTGAAATTACGTAAGAGTCTAGAATTTATAGAAAGGCTTTGGCCATATGACTCCATAAGATCTAGCAGCAGCATGATGATTGGTTCTCAGAACATGTGGAGAGATCTGATTGGTTACACGTGAACAGCAGAAGCAGGAAATGACAGCTGGCAGCATGGGAAAACTCCTGTCTCTAAAACTAGA
The DNA here is from genome assembly GCF_046629955.1 of Centroberyx affinis. NCBI lineage: Eukaryota > Metazoa > Chordata > Actinopteri > Beryciformes > Berycidae > Centroberyx > Centroberyx affinis. Next base: position 210,350 of record NW_027279629.1, read on the forward strand.
GACAGAGTGTGTAAGAAGCAGTCTTCCTGATTGAGCTTTTGCTTCATAACCACTGAGGAAATGAGCAGTGGGCCGGTGGGTTCAGAGCAGAGTAATGCAGTGGGAGTGCAGATGTGTTCACTTTCCCCTGGACCGTACTAATTGATTCCAGACCGTACCATGTGGATGGATATCGTCCTGGGAACCAGAGGGTGAAGCTGAGCTCAGAGAGCCAGCTGTGGATTTGGAGACAAACCCCGAAATATATAGCATGAAGCGATGAGAAACAGCCAGACTCTGTTCCACCTGCTGGGTTCTCACCAGCTCTGCCAGGGTCGGGGGTTCGGTCCCCATTCGGGCCGTCCCAGCTGACCAGAAGTCCCTCAGTGGAGCTCAAACCTCCACCAACGCTGAACAGTTCTCCACCTTCAAAGCTGCAGCCTGCGTAGCGGGTTGTTCCTCGTTTGTCTTCCATGTCTGATTTTCCGACAAAATAGCATGTGAAAGCAATGCTGTTCAGCAGCCAACTTGGAAGTCCTGGATATCAGACTTTCCCGTCAGAACTTTATTTTAAATTCCCAAAGATCCCAAGGTTTCCAAAGATAGATAGATACAGAATATGGATGAGACGTTGTCAGAGATGGGGACTCGAGTCACATGACTTGGACTGGAGTCAGACTCAAGTCACAATTTTAATAGCTTGAGACTTGACTTATGCATGAAGAGAAGACTTGAGGCTTGACTTGACTTGGGTTCTGGTGACTTGGGACTTGACTCTGACTTGTACTCTGATGACTTGAAAAGGTTTCTAAAGTCTTGACTTGAGATCTTGTGTTTGTGTAAATGACTTAGATTGAAAGTGATGAGATTTGTTCCAGCAGACGACTGAATTCAAATTCTGTTTTCTGAATTTGTATGGAATGATTGAATTTATTGAAGTTGAAACTGATTCTAGAAATCAAACTCATGATGCTCTTACCAAGTTTTTATCCTATTAAAACCATATTGCATTGAAAAGTCCTAGATATTTAGTTTTCTTTAAGATATTAAATTGATACTGGACTCTTGATTTGTTCTGACTTGACTTGCTGTTCTACATTTAGACTTGAGACTTGACATTACTGACTTGGACTTGACTTGATAATCTACATTTAGACTTGAGACTGACTTGGAAGGTTTACTTGGTCACACCTCTGGACATTGTCGTACAGTAATGAAACTCCTAACTTCTAACTTTTAAGCTAAAAGTCTAAGGGGAGAGCCAGGTTGTGAGGGGTTACTGCCACATTAATGTGACTCTCTCTTCTTCTCTGTCAGGTTTTAACTACTGCTCCAACAATGGCGGCTGCTCTCTCACCTTTGTCTGCCGCGGCTCGGCGGATTCTCCTGCCGCTGTCCGGACAACGCCGCCGGCCGCTGCGTGGAGCCCGACCAGTGAGGAGACGGGTCTGCTGAGGAGGAGAACACACACACACACACACACACACACACACACACACACCTAACTGCAATTTTGGTGTTTTCTCTTTTTCTTACTTGAAGTGAAAGTTTCCGTGGTCGTTTATGAGTCTCGGCCCCTGAAAGCTGTTAAACCTCAGAGTGTGATGTGAAAAGTGTCGGGCGTCAGAGAGAAATTAAGCGATCTTTTCTTACAAACTTGTCTCTGATCTGTGTTTCTTCCTCAGTTTGAAGAGTTTGGCTCCAAAATGAACAAGTGACATCTAATCTGACAAAAACATTAACAGCACAAAATTACAAATTACAAAACAAATTACAAAACAAATTACAAAACAAATTACAAAACAAATTACAAAACAAATTACAAAACAAATTACAAAACAAATTACAAAAACAAATTACAAAACAAATTCTGGTGCTTTTTGATAGCAGGTAACCTGGGAAGTGTTTGCTTGAAAAAAAAATACACTTTTACAGACTGGATCTTCAATATTTTAAAGGTACTGAACAATGAACTTCAGGTTTTGTGTGTTTTTTTTTTTATAAAATGGATATACTGTATAGCGTTTTGACAATGAAACTCTGTAGTTGTTCCTTATAGATTTTTTATCTTATTGATTTTAGATCTGGACGATATTTCAAGAAACAGAGTTGTCCAGTCAGCTAGATAACTGAAAAACAATCAAATATAAAATAAATTCAAATAATTTGTAATGCTTGTTAGCTGTAAATCCTTTAACGTTTGTGGATTTGAGGATTATACGGCCATAAACATTTTTGAAAATGAACGGATGGCTTTGAAAGTATTTCATCAATATGCCGTCTGCAGTTTTAAAATGAAGGATTTCTTGACATAAGATCAGGAGTATAAAATGAGGTCTGAATGTCTAATTTTGACCAATATCATGTTTTACCCTGAATTTTGAGTTCTTGAATTTCACCAAAGAAGACCTTGACAATCTTTGAATAGTCTTTGAATTTGATGAAGAGTTTGTTACTGGAGCGTTACCTGCCTGAATAATCCTGTTTCTTGAAATGTTCGACTGTCACTGTCCGAGGCGTTTCTTCCTTTAAAATTAAAACCATTTCTGATTTTTGTTTTTTTAAGTATAGGTGGGAAATGAAGGCTTTGGTTGATAAAACATCGCTTTTCCATACTGGATTCTGAACTTTAGAGATACTGAGTGATGAACTTAAGGGGATTTTTTTTTTCTTCCAAAAATTTATATTTGATATACATGTTGGAAATGAACTCTTCAGTTGGACCACTATTGTTGTTAATACCACTATAAGCCGGAGATGGATTTGGGGATGGAGTAAGAGTAAAGGGAGGGAGGGAGGGGGGCGGTGAATACGTTTTTTATTTTTAGACTTACCAAATTTATTTTGCTTCATTTGTGCTAAAATTCACAATGTAATTTTTTTTATACAAACTTGTAAATAATTACCTGAAATACAGACGTTATTCTCTGAACTACATATTTTCAATGGTGCTGACGACGGCCTGCGTTCAAGCTGATGATGATGATGATGATGATGATGATGGTGATGACTGTGAAGGTGGGTACAGCTCGCAGGCTTTTGAACCAGAACTATGTTTCCCAAAAGTGTCCAGAGAGACAGACAGAGATGATGATTGTTTGGTTGTAAGTGAGCAGAGGTCAGAGGTCAGAGGTCAGTGGAGTGTCTTTGGGAAACTGGGCTCAGGTGTGTGAACTCTCTGCTCTGCACTCTGCAGCAGGCTGATGTGTTTGGTCACAGGAGGTTTCAGGTGTTTCAGACTCTTGTGCTGCGTACAATCACTGATCTACAAATCAAGCTGCGTGTTGCAGAAAAAGCTTTCAATTTAATTAAATAAACTAAGCAAATCAGTTTCTTTAACAAAAAAAAAAATCACATTTTTTTTTAGCATCTTTAAGGGCTAAAAACTGCAGAGACAGCTGTGTCCACAGGTACTGCGATGACAATGATTATAATATAATAATATGATTTTCCTGTCAGTGTGGTGCGGCCGACTGACTGGTTTAATGTGAGTTATGTGTCTATAAACATGAAGTACTGTGTTACTGTACTGACTATGCAGCTGGGTCATCAGCCAAAGAGCGGGAGGTGAGCATTAACAATCTGTACAGCCTCAATAAAACCTTTTTTAATATATTAGTCTTGAGTATCTTTGGTGTGGACGTAAAGTCTCAATGAAATGAAAAATGTCACCTTGTTAGCTAATCCTCCATATCATAACATACACCTATTTTACAGTAAATGCAAAAAAAAAAAAAAAGTACACATTTTTAGTTTCTCGTATTTCCCATTACTTTTCCTTCCTGGAAAACGGTGTTTCCAGTCGTTGCTTCACGGCGTCCCGGGAGGCGACATGAACATTCCGACCCATAAAAGTACCACAGCATCTCACCCCGTCATTACCAAACCTGTAATTTCACAACTTTCAAAGTGACAGAGTGTCAACATGCTGCGGCAGTGACAACGCTGCTTCCTGTTCCTGAGACTTTTAATAAAGAATAAAAAAAACTTCACGCGCAGCCAGAAGAACCTGCTGCTGAACCCATCAAGCTCAACTCAGACACAAACAGGGAGCAGCGTTCCAAAGTCCATTATAATGCTCCAATTATTTTAATAAACTTACTACACAAATGTTTTGGGCAAAAGCTTTCTTCAGTGTGTTAATCCTAAAATACAAACAGGTAGCTTTTATCATATTTTACTAAATCGGGGTTCCTACACATTTTCAATTAAAAAATTCCACACTTTTTCCAGACCTTGATTTGTTCTGAAGATTTTGTCTGGTGTTCAATATGATTTACGCAGATAGACATCTTGCCCCTGCTAACTAGGTCATATCACTGTATAGATGAAGATTGTTCTTCACGAGCGACAAATATCAGAATATGTGAGATGATTGGCAGGGTTCCTACACGGTTTCCATTTTAAAATTCCATATTTTTCCCAGACCCTATGTTCTTGACTGGATTTGATTTTGGTGGGTATTTGATATAATGCATGCTGACAGCGGCTGGGTAATAAGAGCGTCCCTCTATCTGAACATTATTCTTCACATCAACAAAAACTGTGGACTCAAAGTGGCTCTGCAACAACATAAAAGCTAGAATTATGTGTGTATCGGACCTGAACCGCAACATTTTCCATACTTTTCCAGACGTTTTTTTCAAATTCCCAAACTATTCAAGACCTGGAAATGATCAAATTCATTTTTAATACTTTTCCAGACTTTCCAGACCTGCGTAGGAACCCTGCAAAATGCGGGTGTATTAAGGTACAATCAGGGCAAAAATCACATCCACATAAGACAGCATGGTTGTGTCCCTGAATTTATTCATCTGGAAGAAGAATTTGGAATTTTGAAGTTCCAGATTATGTACAAAGGATTTTTGAACTTTTAAAAATTAATTCATGGAATTATGGAGCAAGACGCGTTTGAAATGCTGCTTTCTTGTGACTTTAAAGTCATTGGTCGATTTCTGTTACAGTGCAATATTTAGTGTAAAAATGACAGAACCAACTCCTCATTTCTGGTGATTGTTGGCAGTAATGAAGGACGGTAGGATCGTGATTAAAAAGCGGCAGGTTCGATCCCCCTGAGTGTGTCCGTCAACAGCCATGTGACCTGACCAAGTGTCCATGAGCAAGGCACTGAGCCTCCATCTGCTCCCTGTACGCTTCTGACATCAGAGCCTCAGCTAGAAGCCTAAAATGTGAATTTTCTAGAGCAAAACGACTCCAGGTGAAAAGTTCTGAAACGGCATTACACATTCCAAAATAGATACACAGCATTTTGCAATAGAACTCTTAAGCTTCTTAATCAGAAATACCAATAAATTATTAAGCAGTAATCTCCTATTAGAAATTTGAAATCCAAAATCCCTGACATCCAGAAACAAAATAGTGAAAAATCCCATCACTGTTTATATAAAACTGAAGAGTGTTGTCTGTGAGAGAGCGCCTCCTAGTGGTCAGCAGTGAACATGGTCTGTAGTTTTGGGGAATGACTGGAAAAAAAACAAGCCAGGTCTACCCAACAGATCTAACCAATTAAAGCAATGTTCCAGTTTAAAACCAGAATATAAAGTACTCACCAAGGATGAGTTGCTGATCCTTCAGCCCAGGACCGTCTGTCCGTCAGACTTCAGCCAAATCCATTTGTCAGTTTTTGAGAAACCTTGCTAACAGACAAACAGACAGATTGGTGAAAACACAAACTCCTTCAAACATGGCGGAGGTAAAAAATCCCAGTGAGCTGGACATGGAGGTCTGGTCCTGTGGGCTGCAGCGGCCTGAAGCTTGCTGTTGCTGGTTTGAATCCCTGAACAAGCTGGAAGGATCTGGGTGGAGAAAGTGAATCACAAACACTTTTCTCTCCCTGGACAGCTAGTCTGAGGTGGGACACCAGACTGGAGCTGTACTGGGAAGCTTTCAGATGAGTTTATGTAGGAAAAAACCCTCAGGAAAACCTTTCCCTGGATAACTAAAAGGCTAAAAGAGGGAAAGTGACCCACAGTTGTTCCACACCGTTACGCTCAAAGTCAGCGCTCCACACTGTGAGCATTTTACTGCATTTAAAGATAAAAACAGACATTTGCGAATGAGAAAAATCAAACACAAGCAGCTGTGCGAGTAGAGATTTCATCTTCTAATCGTTATGGTTACACTGTAGTTTTTTTTTACATTAACACTGCCACTGTGATAATGTGGTTGTCATCATTTGCAAAACTACAATTTCCAGTTCAGTGAGGAGTAAGTGGGACCAGTCAGAGATCCCAGTACAGCTGAGACAGCTGACAATTCAGCAGTGGTGGAAGAAGTACTGAGATCTTTTACTTCAGTAAAAGTAGCAATACAACAATGTAAAGATACTCCATTACAAGTACAAGTCCTGCATTCAAAATTTTACTTAAGTTAAAGTACATAAGTATTGGCAGCAAAATGTACTTAGAGTATCAAAGTAAACGTACTCATTATGCAAACTGTCCCCATTTAGAGAGTTATATTTTTCATAAATTATTGGAATATTAATACTGATTTATTGACATACATGTACATGTAAGCAGCATTTTAAAGTTGTCAACATGAAGCTAATCTTAACAATTTAGCTATACTTTTGGGTAGTCTAATCTATAACAATGCTATTTTATAAAGATGATCAAATGTCTTAAATATAAAATATTGATCTGAAAAGTAACTAGTAACTATAGCTGTGAAATAAATGTAATGGAGTAAAAAGTACAATATTTCCCTGTAAAATGTAGTAGAGTATAAGTACAAAGTAGCATAAAATGGAAATACTCAAGTAAAGTACAAGTACCTCAAAATTGTACTTAAGTACAGTACTTGAGTAAATGTACTTAGTTACTTTCCACCTCTGCAATTCAGTCGAGACACTTTGAAGAGACAGACGACGACTCTTTAACAACCAAGGATTTGTAAAGAAAACAAATGTTATGAAATCAACTCTTTTACTTGAAGCAGAGAGGTAAAGGTGAGAATGAAGAAGATGTGGGAGGAGCCGAGGTGACGAAGGCGAAATGGAGCCGCTGCCACAGGAGGGAGAACACACAGGTTCAGCTGAGCAAAGACACACTCTCTCTCACACACACACAGACTATTCACAAGTATTCATAAATGAAATGCAAATGGTTGTTCATTTTTTATTAATAACATCTGACACAATCTGAGTTTGTAAGTGCGCTCATACATTTCTCTCTGTGATGCTACATTTTTACATCAGAAGGACATGAAACAAAGTTCCCATCGAGCCTGACAGTGATCAGACAGACCACTTGTGTTATTGATTATATTGATTATTCTGCACAGTGATTTGCTCCATGCGTTTGATTTAAAGTCTGAGTACAGCTGTGATGCAGTAACAGGTCTGAGCTTCAGTTTATCAAAAACCTTGTTTATGAAGTGACTCCACCTCCTCTAGCTGTATGTCTCCAGACGGGACAGACAGCAGGACCTCCAGTCTGCCCCCCTGTCCTCACACCTCATTTCTGTCCAAATGCAGCAGATGGTCTGTCCTGTCTGGACGCTGTGAGCCTCTGCAGCGTCTTCCCAGTCCAAAGTGCGTGTTGCTCCAGTCGGTCCGGTCCGGTCCGGTCCGGTCTTGGTCAGGACCAGCGGACCAGCAGCTGGTCTCCGTCTTCGATGGAGAAAAACCCGAGAGTCTTCAGGTCGCTGTCGATCTCTATCTCCTTACCCACAATCTAGAATGATACAACATTTCACATGTAAAAAGAGTATTTGGTGGAAACTTTCATCCAAACTGTCTTCCCACTGCTCTAGGAACTACTGATCACTGTTCTGTGACATCAGTGATTCTCAACCTTTTTCATATCAAGGACCCTAATTTAGTCCACATTAGAGCCACAGACCCCCATTTGATGAGATTTTGTCTCTCTGACCCAAATCTGAGAATATTTTTATTGTTATATATGATTTTGTCCAGAATCCCATGACTATCTGTATTGTAGGTAGAGAGATAACAGAGAAACTATGATCACAACAGTCATTCTGCTACATTCGCCAACTGTGTTAACTTCTTCTAAATGAAATAGTGGTGAAGTTTAACAGTTCATCCATTTGCTGGGGACCCCCTGGAATGCCCTCAAGGACCCCTGGTGGTCCACGGACCCCACGTTGAGAACCACTGTGTTACATCTTACTGTGTTTCTGTTGTATGCAAATCTGCTTCACCTTTGAGCTGGTGTAGGTGAGCTTCAGCTCTGCAGCGGGGATCTTCAGCAGCCGGTACAGCAGTCCCTTCACCTTCTGAACCACCATGGAGGCTGCAGCAACACAGCAGACCAGACAGAGTGTTACTGTAGTGAAGCTGCTGTAGCAGGCCTGCAGTCTGGTGTAGGGGGGAGTGTATCTAATGCCGCTTTTCCACCGCATGGTACCGACTCAACTCGACTCTACTCTGCTCGCCTTTTCTGGTTTTCCATTGGGCAAGTACCAGGTACCAGGTACCATATCACCTGGTACCTGGTACTGCTTTTGGTAGCACCTCCGTCGAGGTTCCAAGCGAGCTGAGGCGACACCAAAAGGTGACGTGAAAACTGCAGACTACTGATTGGTCAGAGCATCTTGAGACGCGAGAATGGAACGTTTCTCCACACAATACACAAACATCGACACTTTCTGTAGGTGTTTTAGGTCTCTATAAACAGATATCTGCATATGAGACGTCGTCTCTCAACTCCGACTCCGTTCTCATGTCTCAAGTTGCTAATCGGACTGTAAACGATGACCGGCGCACGGAAGAGGAAGTCTTGGCCCGGATGTCCGCTGGCTACACCGGAAACCCTGAAATATTGGCCGTCGCCCCCAGAGTCTAATCGTCGTCAGACCGATAGACGATGGGTTCAGAGATCGGTCTGTTAGAGCTCCTGTTGTCCCTCAGTGTCACCAAGACAAATTCCAAACTCATTACACCTCGTTTACCTGGGAGTTTCTTCTCGATCGGCTTCCTGTCGGCTTCGTCTGGAAACACAAATGTCACCTCTAGTGGGGAGAGATGGGAGAAGGATTAGCGTTTCCACAGGTAACCTCTGATATACAGGTGAGGAACAGGAACCAATCACAGAACAGATTGGAGGAAGAGGCGGGACTAACTTATCAGTTGGTTCTTCAGGGCGAAGGGCTGCTGCTTCTTCAGCTCTCCTTCCTCCGGAGCGCCGTACTCTGACAGAGAAGACGAGAAAACCATCAGAATCAACACTCAGAATGTTTCTGCTGTTTCTGAACTGATGACAACAAGCAAATTCTGTTTACAACTCCACAAAATGAGGTATGAAACATTTTAAGACGTTTTTTTTTTTTTAAGATTTCAGACTTTGGTTTTGGCATCACACCTAACATCACCATGCAGGTCAATGCGATGAATATTAATTTCATTATTTAACATGTGATTTTGCATATGTGGGCCACATCGATGTACACTGTAGGGCTGAACAATTCATCGAAATTTTATCGAAATCGCAATATGGCCTACTGCAATTTTCAAATCACAGGAGGCGCAATATTTGTTAAAGGTGAAATGTGTGTCAAAATTCCTTTTTAGTAAATATTGTGGTGCTGCAGAGATGTCCTGGCCTACACATCATATTCTACAGACTTAAGAAAACATAATCATTTTAATACGTTTTTCAATGAAAATGAGAATAATGATGTAAAAAT